>NC_056749.1:422424431-422454431 GCF_019279795.1 Protopterus annectens
AAGGTGTTTAAAAATCCATGCTGCTACCTTGCTGCCTGGGGAAAACAGAATGTGCTGGAACACACAATACATTTTAACTAAAGTTATTTTCCCCAGATGGAAGAGGTGCAGTATAAATGGAACCACAGAAAAGCCTTGCTCCAAATATGGGGAGGGGAATAAAGTTAAGGTCCAAAATTTTATTCCAGTTAGGCTGCAAGAAAGTCTCAATAGATATAGGAGGGCACAAGCACCACTTAAAGGGCAGTAACAGGTTGGAAGCTGGAAAGATTTGTGCTGCTGTTTTAGTTGCATATAACAGTCTTAACTTTGTTGAGGTTAAGGCCAGAGATTCCCAAATTTTTAAAGTAATGAAAGGGCCATAGTAATATGTTTTGTTGTTTTTTGTATTAAATTGTGCAATCATTTGCAAAGAAGAGAGCTTTATTCTTAATGTCCAGAAGGTTCCAACCAGAAAAACAAACATTTACTGAAATTTGAATGTCTAGTTTATGGTTCAATCACAAGAAGAAAGAGAGCAACCTTGCCTAGTCCCTCTCCCCAGCTAAATGAGGCAAGAAAGTGTGCTGTTTATGAGAACTCTGGCAAGAGGGGAAGAATATAATGCATGAATTCCTGTTATGTATTAAGAGGGGAATGTATATGTGGTAGTAGATGCCATAAGTAGGTTCATCTTATTGTATCAAACATGTTCTCTACACGAATTAGCACAACAGCTGCTGGTTCTAGTATGTTCCTCAGTGCTTCAGCACATTTACCAAGTGTATACAGGTAGGCAGCACTAGATTTATCCTACCCAAAGGTTTCTATCTTACAGCCAGAATTTTGGCACCTGCATTTAGAATGAATAGTATAATAGTTTTAAACAACCAGTGTGTCTTTCCCTAACTGGGAATCATTAAAATGATGGAGAGAGTTGGGATGACACATTTGTGGCACTGGTCTTAACAAAGGACAGAAAGAGCAATCACAATGGTGTGATAAGCTGTGCATGCAGGGCCTTGTACAATGCTATACTCTGCTCATATGGGTCATGGGCCTTACCTGATGAGAAGAGTTTAAAGATGAGGGTATTGTTTGTTTTTGATTAATGGGAGACTTCAAAGACATCATCTTAGATTTCAGGAGGGAAGGCTCCTTTGAGAGGTACTGGTTAAAATTCTCCTCATTAATATAGTCATAGCAGACAAATATAAGGATGCATAAAAGGTGAGAGGCTAGGGCAGTTTGTGGTACTGGCTGGTGAGTTGCATCCCCACAATAAAATAATAGAGAAATTGTGTTACATTAAAAAAATAGTAGTTGACTTTCTGTTTTGTTCCTGGTGTTCAGAACTCCTCGCACACATGGAGTTTTAAGAAGATCCAAAACAAAAAAATAAAAATGGCTTTATCTGCTTGCCAGACTGTCTTCAAAACAGTCTGGCATCACCAAAGACTTAGGCTTCTCCAGAAATTGACATGGTTCTTGAGGATGTAGAAACATCACTCAATGAGTACCTTACTGGGCTGTTGCCTAAAGCAGCCAGGAGCATTATCTATTGGCTTAGGATGCCTCAGGTTACTGAGCTAGCCTGATTGAAAATGTGGGAATAAGAAGGAGTTAGCACACAATATATTTTTTTTGCACACACACACACACACATACACACACACACACACACACACACACACACACACACACACACACACACACACACGTGCATAAAAAAAAAATAGATACATATGGGTCTACTTCGGTTTATCAAAGGTTTCAAAACTTCGAAACCTTTATGGCAGAGACAATATGATCGAAGTTTTGAAACTTTGAGCACTTTGAATTGAGGTCGCCCTATAGCTCTAAACTTGAGATTTACCATTTTCCTCTCTGCAATCTGATCACAGAATTGGTATATTTAATTAGAAGGGAGTGAAGGGGTGCAGGGGGGCTTGCCCTCTGCAAAAACGTAGAGATAACATTTTTTATTTTTTTTTATTTTAGTTTCAAAGTTTCAAAACTTCGATCATATGGTCTTGGTCATATGGGCTTCAAAGTTTTGAAACTTAAAAAAAAAAACATATATACAGTATATATATATATATATATATATATATATATATATATATATATATATATATTTATATCTGCATGTTTTGTGTGTGGGGAAGGTAGCATGGAAGCTCTTGACTTTCCTTGTCTTTGTCTCATTCTTTCCTGTAAAATGTGTGGTGTGAAGTGTTCTGGTAAATCAGTAGAGATGGCAGTCAAAGAAGAGACATTTGATTTTCAGGCTTAGCCTTCAGATAAAACCTGTTACTCTGACTATATAAAGGTAAAGTCTGCCCCTGATTTTGGTTCCCTGTCCTTCATTAAGATTTTTCCTTTTTTCTTGAGCTAAGTTGTTGAGAGGTATTTATATGCATGTGTGTATCTGTGTGTGTGTGGGGGGGGGGGGTTGTTGCAGTGCACGGCAAGCTGACTTCTGACAATAGTCACATGAGCAGATAAATTCCTCTGTTGCAGTTATGTATGTATGTATGTATGTATGTATGTAGTCATTCATTTGATTGCTTGATTGCAGCTAAGAATCTATATTTTGTGTGTGCGCGTGTTGGTGTGAGTGAGTGTGTGTGTGTGTGTGTGTGTGTGTGTGTGTGTGTGTGTGTGTGTGTGTGTGTGTGTGTGTGTGTGTATATATATATATATATATATATATATATATATATATATGGGTCTACTTTACATTACCGAAACTACACTTCACCGACACACAAAACACCGACCCCAAATAACCGAAACCACACAACACCGACAACTCACAAAACCGAACACAATTACACCGACACAAACAACGTAAACTACACATGACACACAATGACATATCCACTAACCCTAACCCAAACCCTAACCCTAAGGTCCGACACTACCGCACAGTTACCCTACCCGCACCCTAACCCTAACTCACTTAACCCACCCCTACACCTAAAGACTGTCACTATCGCACACTTAACCTACCTGCACCCTAACCCTAACTCACTTAACCCACCATAAAACATAAAGCCCGTCACTATCGCACACTCACCATACCCGCACTCTAAACCTAACTCACTTAACCCATCCCTAAACTACAGTCCGTCACTATCACACACTTACCTTACCCGAACCCTACCACACACTCACCTTTCCCACACCCTAACCCAAAATCCCACAATATCGCACACTTACCTGACCGCTCCTAACTCCGTCACTATCGCACACTTACCGAGTCGCGCTCACACGTTACCCTTGTTGGTCTTTCGGCTGTCAGCAAATCACCTTTTCGATCAACTTACCTGTCAGTTGTTTCATCTCGGTCTTCCGCATGTCGGTGAAGTGTCATGTCGGTAATGTAAAGGGGACCCATATATATATATATATATATATATATATATATATATATATCTATATATATATTGAATACATTCATTTGATTGAAAACTCAAGATATGAAACCCAAAATGTTGAAAACTCAAAGTATTGAAAATGAGAATTTGTCCTTTTCTGACTGTTGTGCGACCCTGGAGATGGCACATTTACAATCGGGAGGATTTGCAGGGGCTTGTCCTCCCAGCATTAAATATGTTTTCAATATTTTGAGTTTTTAACATTTTTGAGTTTTTGATCAAATAAATATGTATTCCATACAATATATATATATATATATATATATATATATAGAGAGAGAGAGAGAGAGAGAGAGAGAGATAAACCAATAAGCTATCCAACTGCCGGTAATTCCATAGTTAAATACACTTCAAAAACCTTAAGAAAAGATGGAAGAAATGTTCTAAATAAAATAATAATCTACTTTTAAGAAAAGTGATCACCAAGTACATACAAAAAATTGAGTGCTTTCATTCATATAATATTTAACAGCAAACTTCATCAAAAGTATGGTTAAAGGAACTGCTGGCTTCAAAATCAAACAATGCTAATTAACATATTAGTGATATATTAGTGACATCATATGTTATCTGTTCCATCTAAGAATGCTTTTAACATTTAAGAAAAGGTGACTGTAAAAATGCTCTTGCCAAACACTGTAAATTTAACCTCAGTGCTCTGTTTTTAAATTCATTGTTGTTGAAAAATTGTTCACTATTTTTGGTGACTGCAACCCTTTACTCAAATTAAAGGAACTCAAATGGCAAGTGAGACTTAGGGCGGACACGCCCCCAGGTTTGAATGGACATTTACCTGTAAAAGTAGTGGCAGAAGTAGCAGTTGTAGCAGTAGATAGAGTATTAGTTGTAGAAGTAGTAGCAATAGTAGTGGTAGTAGTCGCAGCAGTAGTAGTTGTAGTAGTAGCAGTATTAGTAGCAGTTGTAGTTGTGGTAGTGGTAGTAGTAGCAGTAATAGTTGTAGTAGTGGTAGTAGTAGTAGTAGCAGTAGTAGCAGTTGTGGTAGTGGTAGTTGTAGTAGTGGCAGTAGCAGTAGTAGCAGTAGTTGTAGTGGTAGTAGTAGCAGTTGTAGTAGTGGTAGTAGTAGAAGCAGTAGTAGCAGTAGTGGTAGTAGTACCAGTAGTAGCAGTTGTAGTAGTAGCAGTAGTTGTAGTAGTGGTAGTAGTAGTAGCAGTAGAAGTAGTAGTAGTGGTAGTAGTAGTAGCAATAGTAGCAGTTGTAGTAGCAGTAGAAGTAGTAGTAGTGGTGGTAGTAGTAGCAGGAGCAATAGTAGTTGTGGTAGTAGTAGAAGGATGCAAATTTTTTTTTCATTTCTCATATATGTGAATCTTCAGTTTGCAACAGGGATGAAATGAAAACCGGGGCACAGAAGAAGCCATCGGGGCAGACTTCAGAAAAAATGCACAACGCAACAAAATGAAAAGTTCATAAATTGTCTCTGTAGAGGCAGTATTGGAATGTAAAGGTCTAGGAATTAGCTGGAAATTCTTCATATGCTTCACAATTACCTGAAACAACAACTGTTAACACAACAAAATGTGAAAATCCAAAGCAGGAATACATTGTAATGGGCTTGCAACAGAGTACAACTTCAGCAGGTGATGAACCAGATACTGGGAGTGCAGAAGAATGCACGACCACTGACACTACTGCACAAAAAGAGTCATTTAGCCATGGAAGACACACATTCAAAAACACAGCATCTGGATTTCAATGATCGAGCAACACAGTTTTCTATATAAATGATAATGTGAGACATTTTTTTGGTGGAACAAGGCCCTAACGAATAATAAATAATAAAAAAAATAAATAAAATAATAAAATAAGGAATGATGACTTTTTTCTGTTTTCTAGAGACTGGTTTACCAAAGACTTTCCAACTGGAGAGAAAAGGGAGAAAACATGAGTAACATGTAGTGTATACAGGAGTGATACTTTTTATCTCCCGTGCTTCTTTTTCATGAAAAAAGTCTGTAAACATTTTCACTCTAGCAAACCCACAAAAATAATTTTGTGACAGGAAATATTTGTATCCAAGAATACAAGATCATGAAAACTCATCTGAATATGGATAACATTATGCCATGCAGGTTAACATGGAACTGAATATTAAGACAAGAGCCAGATAGACAATAAAAATGAGATGTTCGTATTGATCATTGCTTCAGTAGCCTTAGCTACGTGGGTTATATACTATATGGGCTACATCCTGCCAAGTATATAACAGCTGGCCAGCTCCCAAAGCTTCAGAGCACCTTCCACATTTCTAAATTGTCAATCAGCTCAAAATGAACTGACTAAAATACAATAATGTCAGAAAATACATCAACAGCGTGCTGAGAACCCAGTTAACTTTTATTAAGTAAAACAAAACAAATAAATAGGCTGTTGTTCCTTACTGTAAAGTAATTTCTGGTAAAGGAAATTGTGATTCCTCTTTTCCTGAGGAGATTCAAGATTCTGATCTGAACAGGAAGGTGCAGGGATGGATTCAGGCTTTTGCCCTCAGATTTCTGATTTAAGAGGAGAGCTCAGTTTTTAATTCTCCCTGTTGGTATTTCTCTTTGTCTGAGTCTATTACTAGAATGTCTCAATGTTTTCAGTGGGTGAACACTGAGGTTTCTCAGACCTTCAGAAAATACTATGAGTTGTTACAGGAGAAGTTGCCACAACCTACACTCATTTCTCTGTCCTGTCAACTTTAGAGGATGTTATCTTATTGCCTGCAATTTTTCTGATAATCAGCCAGCTGTCTTTAAAAAGGCAGATAGAATGTAGAAATTTCCTCAGTATTTTAAATTTTTATACACTATTCCCAAACCTAACCCAGCAGCTATAGCCTTAGTTAACTCCACCGCTAAGTACTTAATTCCAATCTTACTCTTTCTAATAAGGATAGGAACATTATTGATAGGTATGGGGAAAAAGTGTATACTTCTGCAGCTTTGATGTTCAGAATTTTGAATTGTCATGCTTATATGCTAAGGTTAATTCTGACAAATTGTGAAAGTATGAGGAATGTTTTATCTACAGTTTGTGCTTATGAAGAAAAATCTGCTTTAAATAACTTAGCTGTTTCTATTGCAGGGGACATTGCAGTGTGTGTATGACGCTTCTTCAGGGCTATGGCCACTGGCACTGTTTTAAGGAGGCTAGTTTGGCTGCATTCTCATAACTTCCTGGATGCCGTAAAAAAATGAGATTTTAAATTCTCTCTTGGATAGAGATTTTGTGCTTAACCCCTCTGTTGCAGAGGAAATCAATAGCGTGATGAAAAGGTCATGCTGATTCAGGGAATCTCTAAGATTTTTCAGCCCCTTTCTTCCAAATTGTCCAAAGGATTTTCATTCTCCTCTTCCATTTTTGGCAAAAACACCCCCAGAATAAACAACTTCAACAGAATAGGCATTTAAGAAGAAATGGCAAGGAAGTTCCAAAAACCTCAAATCCTAAGAAAACCAAGGACAGCCCAACAAATCTGAATGACTACTCAAGAGACCCTATGACCTCTCCCACCCTGGCCCACTTCCTTGCCAAAACGTCTTAATCTCAAATGTTCTCTTTCACAACAGAGTGCTCCTGAAAAATGGGGTCTGAAAAATCATTCATCAAAGTTACAGATGGCACTGGGAGAAAATTCCTCCTTTCCAGGAGTCATTCGTCATTTTGCAGATCAGACTCTTTTATTTCTACCTGTTCTTCATCACATGCCGTCCCAAGGAGTGATAGAAGAAGTTCCTCTTTGCTAGTAGGGAAGGGGTTTTATTCAAGAATGTTCTTAGTGCCGAAGAAAGAAAATGCTTGGATACCAGTTCTGGATCTTTCTTTTCTAAGCCTGTTTGTGATAGTGCACAAATTCAAAATGTCACTTCACAACCTGTTACCTGTTCTTCCACATTCAAGTTTCCTGGTAACACTAGACTTAAAGGATGCACCATCATATCCTTATTCATTCAGACTTCAGACATTTCTTATGGTTTTGTCTGTATAGATCACATTATCAGTTCTTTGCCTTACCCTTGGAATTATCCACTGTAGCAAGAGTGTTCACAATGTGTAAAGCTGTAATTATAGCTCATTCCAAGCTGCAGGGTATCCCCATTTTCCATCATTAGGTGACTTACTTATCTTTTCAGTCTTTTTCAATGTGTCAGGAATCTCTCTCTCTTGAGTAAAAAATCTCTTGCACAAACTGGGATTCCAAGAGAACATTTAGAATCATGTTCCTGTGATGTTGACTAGACGGCTCAGTTCTAAGAGCTTTCTTCCACAGGAAAAAAATAGATTTTTATTTAGATCCATTTCTAAGGTTTTCTGCTCAAACTTCAGTCACCGAGAGGAAATACTTCAGGATTTTGGATCTCAGGGCATCCATGATTCTCATGATACCCCTGCCAAGACTTCATGTGAGAAAGACTTGGTGGTAGTTGAAACCTTTTTGCTTCCCAGCATCAACACCCCATATATTTTCAGATCCCAGTGATGGGGTTTGTCAGAAGAGAAATATTTTTGGTAGAGACAACAGATATCCTTAAATTCAGGTCTCCCATCTCCCTCCTTGCTCCAAAGCAGTCAGTCACCACAGATGCTTCAGACTTTTCTTGGGGATCAGTTTCAAGAGAGATAAAAGTGCAGGGAGTGTGGCACACCAAGGTCAGATGCAAGCATATAAATAAGGAGATGCTTGCCCTAATCAAGACAATCAACTCTCTGAACCATCTTTGCTCACCAGGATCTCTTCAGGTGGTTACAGACAATACCACATCCACTGCGCAAGCACTGTTTCATGCTTGGATACATACGTAAACTACAGCCTCTGTGATTTAATACACTGGCAGCACAGGGGAACCATCTGGTCCCAAAGGCATAACCTACAGGACATGGTCCTCCTTACCTGCTGGTATGTTGTTCCACATGACAGTGCACAGCAACATACTAGCACTGTCAAAAAAAATGTACCCTCATTACCATGTGTTGGTAATGAGCCTCCATTTGCCATTATGTCTATTAAGGGGAAAAAAGTGAAAAATCTTTATGAGGCACTTTTACGTGTGATGATAGAGCAGAGAGCAGCAAGGAAGAAGCTATATAGTAATGTAACATATACAAAGCATACTGGCCTATAGTGCTTTATCCTGCTCTTGCTGCCACACTGTCATGCACAGTCATAGAGGTCACAGCACAAATGGGCAACAATTAAATAAGATCTCTGCCTTTGAGGCTGACCCTCACTGAATAGGAGGGGAATGGGACTTGTACCAGATACTGTTAATTGAAAAAGTATAAAACATGTTATAGCAGGAAAATAACAAAAATATGAGTATGTTATGCTTATCCTTCTCAAATGCCATGACAGTACCCAAGAGCAGCTACAATTCTACATAAATATACATAATTAAAGTTTTTGGAATGCCAGTACTGTAGCAGCAGGGCCCTAATACAGCTGTCCATAGATCAGTCACTTGTGGGTGAACATTGTATGTACTGAATGCTTTGCTGCACAGTGAGATCTGAAACACAGTATAACCCAGATCATAAGGAAACAGTTTGTACTGCTATAGGGATGTGCAGTGATCAGTAAAGACATTATCTCCTGAGGGCAGCATACACAATAGTGCACCATATGTTCCTGTGCATAATTCATAGGCATGTAAGACCTTTCCTACACTGCATTTAAGGACATTGATTTGGTGGAAACCCTGGTGTAGTAAACATGGTGCATGGAATACATGTGTGTCTTTATGCTCTATGTTAACGAATCCCACAGTATATCTAAATGCAAAACAGCCGGGTAGTTCTGGTTATTGGATAGTATTCCTCCTTCTGGAACAGTACAGCACAACTGAATGAAAGTGTACACTCCAAAAACACATGTGAGTTTGAATAACAGTAATCCACATGACCTCATATAGTACAGATGCAACACTAAGAGCAAGCATCAACAGCTGTTTATGAAATTACAAAACAAAACAGCACCTGGTAGACTTTATGAGCCAAGACAGACTGAAGACGGCCTAAGACTAAAACATACCCATAGGTATTTAAACAGGAGTGGACTAGTCTAAAACCAGTTACCTCAGAAGATGGAAAGAAATCCACTTCAACAGGAAGAGACACAATTCACAGAAAAAAGTGACTGTATCTGAGACATTCAACAATCCCAATCATGACCCTTTATCAGGCAGTATCATGATGAGTTGAGGAAAGCTTTTACCTTAGCTGGTGATGACATCCTGCCAGATATGGCTATTAAATCACCTGCAGTCTCATCATCTACTGGTGACTCTACTGCTGCAATTTGGTAGATTAATAAATGTGCCATCCAGAAGGAATGACTTTGTGTCATGTTTTGGTAGTAAAGATGGACTTATATAGTTACTATTTAGTTATTGCAAAATCTTGATCTATATTATTCATTGCATTTAAAGAGTGTATATATATGTGCACTGTCATACTATGAGTGCATGTTAAATGTATATGAAAATGTATATCACAGTGCATGTCTGGCAAGCTCCTAACTCTAAGACTTGACTAACTTCTGATACTAAACTATCAGGGTGACTTTATTTCACTAGTTGCACTTGATCTAATATCATGACCGGTGTGTCTTGCTAGTGATGATTCTTTTTTGTGTGGCAGGATATCACTATTAATTGTGAGATAAAAAGCAGATAAGCGGTGCTCAGGACATCATTTTACTAATTCTTTGCTAGCATTACTTGTTCCTGTTAAATGCATTGTTGTTTTCCATTAATTTCTTTTGTAATGCATTGTATGGTTCAGCAATTATTTGTGCCCTGCTGTCTGAATGCTGCACACTATGCTATAAACTGCGAGACTTGACCAACTTCTGATACCTAAATCACCAGGGAAGTGACTTTCTTGCTAGTTGTACTTGAGCTAATATTGTTATCTGCATTCCTTAATAGTAATGAAAAAAGGAAAGTAAGCAGTGTTTGGAATGTGATTTTACTATTGGCTGCCTTGCTATTTTCCATCCTTTTATTTTGTAGTGCATTACACAGCTCATTACTTAAAAACACTAAAAATCCTGGAGAACTGCGAATATCGATCATCACTCTTCTTTAAGTTTTTTTTTTTTTTGCACTGTAGCAAGCTCACCTGCACCCCCAGACTCCCTGAACTTATGTATATAAGAGCTCCAAAATTGCCAAATCTCAGAGAAAAGGGAATATTCTGAGAAATGGTAATCTTGGACTCAGTACTTCTAAGTGCAGATTTTCAGCAATTCAGTATCCATATCAGGGTCTTGCTCATGAAGGTCAGGATATTTCAAATAGGTATCACTGCTTCATGCATGTTGCAGAATTAAGTTCCTAGCTGCTTGAATTGGCAAACTTCTGAATCCCAGTCTGTCAAGGAAGTGATCTTGTCACTTTATTTTATTAGTTGTACTTGAGCTAATATGATCATATGAGCAGTGTTTGGAGTATGATTTTAATATCACTTTGTTTGCACTACTTGCGCCAGCTGGCTGCCTTGCTATATGCTATGGTTTTGTTTTGTAGTGCACTGTGTGACATAGTATTTATTTGTGCCAAGCTGTTGCATGCTGTGCTGCATGTATGAGTATGCTAACACATACTACACAGTAGCTAGTGAGCAGTTGCTCCTCATACTCGTATGGCACCCATGACTGTAGCCTATGTCATCTCTGCCATAAAGTACTTGCTACACTTTATGGTATATGTATAAATAACTTGGCCACTTTCTTATCATATTGTAATTAAAACATTGTACGTGATTGCCCATTTTATTTTGACTCTGCTGCTGTATTATATTAAGAACTTTATAATTGGTTGTCTATTCGTTTTTACTGTACTATGTTTCTGCATCATACCCAGACTATCATTGATGTGTCTTGCACTGTCAGCCACGTACATAAGTTATTACAGTATCTTTGCTAGCAAATTACTCAAAACCTAATTATTCAAATTTCCGCATCAGCCTACTGGACACTATGGGGTCACAGTCCACCTGTACCCCTTCTATTGACAGTCTTCTAGCATTAGACATATTGAGGCAGTTAAGGAACTGTTTAATGCTCCTTGACACTCCCTTACTGATAATAGACATACAATCCATTTCTAAGAAGTATAGATACCTGTCGGAGGAAACAATCTCACATATTTCATGTACTCAGGTTGCGAGTGCCCATTACACCCCAACACCAAACCTATTTATGTTGAGGTATTTAAAAAACAAAAAAACAAAGCCTCCTAGGTAACTTCCAAGTAATGTATTACTGTACCTAGACTCCAGTAGCACAGTCATATCTCACCTGCACACTATTATTTTCACCACAAACAAGAGTACAAGTAATCTACTAAGGCAGCCAGTCAATACTGACACACATGAAAATATCTTTGCCATAGCCGACTCAATTGTCAGAACACTTCTGCACCACTCACTAGAGTAAGCAAAGAGACAAAATGGTCAGCTCTTTCTCAGATGGCAAAATTTGCAGTTTTACGAAGGGTCTTAGATCCCTTCAGAAAAAAAATATGCAGATGACTTGGTTGTTGCATATATCCACATAGGAATGAATGACCTTTGACACTCCATCTTAGAAGATATGAAAACGGACAAGACTCAGATCTCTTTATATGTATGTTTCTGAGCCTGATAAATAGCTGTTCTTGGGGAGTATTCTGTCATTACCATGAACAATGCCATATTATCAGCATAAAATAATTGACAGCTGTCTCAGAAATTAGTGTTATTCTTGGGAGGAGGTGGTTCAGTATGTGTGAGTTTGGAAGATGATGGCTGATAGCTCTACCTTCTTCGCTAGCAATGACCTACACCTTTCTCATCAATGTTTCTGTAGACTGGCCAAGATATTCTCTATTCCTATAGTGCCTTTTTTAAACAAAGTAATTTTTTTACTCCTGATAACTTAACAAATTCTGGTAAAGTCACTAGTAACATGGCAATGCTCAATGCAAGAAGCCTATAAGAGTTTTCTACACCAGATGTGTTCATGATCTTTAAAAGTATTCATCTTTGCATAGTTACAGAAAAGTGTCTCCAGCAGAGTAACAATCCTCCCTCTCTAGCTGAGTTTAATTCCTACCATTTGTATAGATTCTGTACTGAGAATGGCTGTTTTGCTGGTTGGGGCATATCTGCATTTATTCATGATATCACCATCTCATGAATAATTACCCAGGTTAATGATAATGACCTAAAATTCATGCATATGCTGATATCTCTAAGCAAGTCCACCAATCAGATTGTTAATAACTACTGAATTTGACACTTACTCTACAAAATGACAATCCCTATTGAACCAAGAACAATGATTCCAGGAAGTTTTAATGACCCATCCATAAACAGGAAAACATACATTGCAAACAACAAATATGAATAATAGTTCCTGGACTTTATCAATGCAAACTCTGTTGAACAAATAATATCATACTCTACTTGAGAGCGTCTTCTGTGTGGAGACATGCGTGAATGGGAGTACCTTTGTTGAAGGTTGTGCGTCAAAGCCGGCAACTCGGTACGTAAAAATCTACTGCCAATCATTAGCGGACCGAAGGTCCGCCGTGGCGACCCCTAACCGGGAAAAACACAAACGAAAAAACTGTTGAACCAAAAGAGCGTAACAACGAACAAGAACACTATGAGAGACTACTTCGTAAAATAAACAGACGTTTAATGACTCCAAATTAATGTTAGCGCTTTCGGCTAAATCAAATATTTAGCCTTCCTCAGACAAACAGCAGAACAGGAAATGACATTTCTTAAAATATATGTATAGAACCAATTGAAATAAAGTGCATTTAGTAATTAGTTGTAACTAAGGTTACCTTAAAGTAGTATAATCCATTGCAAACATAAGCCTTGAATAAAGGTAAAAATAGAGTGCCTCTATAGGCATTGCAACGGAACAGCAAGTGATACTTTGTTGTAAATAACTCCATTCATCAAAATATTTACACAGATGTTAAACTCTATAATTACTGGGTTATTTAATCATACAACTTGCTTCATACTTATGTGATGTGTTAAAAATGTTGTAAAAACAGTGAATGATAAACTAAAAAATATTTGTGTATATTTTAAATTGTTACCAAAAATATTTCCACAATTTGGAACATTATTTCCACATTTAAACATTAAAAATACTGATTAGTTTTGCCCGCAGAATTCCTGTACAATAATCATAAAATAATACAATTTTACATTGGTGCATTCTGTTAGGGAATAATTGATGTTGGGTCCATTTCATATCCAAATGTGAGAGACCTTCCCTATATGTGTTATCTGTTATACGATAACCATTTTAATACACATTGAAGGAATGCCCTGTGGTGCCTGTGCAGAATGCAAATTTATTAGAGTGGGCACTCAGTTCAACATTAAAGATAGGACATATAAAATAAGCAAGCATTACAACTGTGAATCAAAATCTGTGGTATATGCTGCTCTGTGTAGCCAATGTGAAGCTTTCTACATTGGCAAGACAGAGCGTAGATTCAAGACCAGAATACACGAACACATTTATGCTATTAGCAGAAGGGATGTGAACAATGCCCTAGCTAAGCATATTATTAGCAATACAGGGCATTCCTTCAACTTTGTTATACTCCAACAAAGAATGCCAGATCCAATGGGTGGCCCCTGGCAAATTAGGTTAGAGATAGATGAATTGATGTGGCAGGTACGAACTAGAGCACATTTATTACCTGGCATCAATGACAACCTATCAATAAAATGTGTATTAAAATGGTTATCGTATAACAGATAACACATATAGGGAAGGTCTCTCACATTTGGATATGAAATGGACCCAACATCAATTATTCCCTAACAGAATGCACCAATGTAAAATTGTATTATTTTATGATTATTGTACAGGAATTCTGCGGGCAAAACTAATCAGTATTTTTAATGTTTAAATGTGGAAATAATGTTCCAAATTGTGGAAATATTTTTGGTAACAATTTAAAATATACACAAATATTTTTTAGTTTATCATTCACTGTTTTTACAACATTTTTAACACATCACATAAGTATGAAGCAAGTTGTATGATTAAATAACCCAGTAATTATAGAGTTTAACATCTGTGTAAATATTTTGATGAATGGAGTTATTTACAACAAAGTATCACTTGCTGTTCCGTTGCAATGCCTATAGAGGCACTCTATTTTTACCTTTATTCAAGGCTTATGTTTGCAATGGATTATACTACTTTAAGGTAACCTTAGTTACAACTAATTACTAAATGCACTTTATTTCAATTGGTTCTATACATATATTTTAAGAAATGTCATTTCCTGTTCTGCTGTTTGTCTGAGGAAGGCTAAATATTTGATTTAGCCGAAAGCGCTAACATTAATTTGGAGTCATTAAACGTCTGTTTATTTTACGAAGTAGTCTCTCATAGTGTTCTTGTTCGTTGTTACGCTCTTTTGGCCTAACCGGGAAAAGCTGAAAGACACAACAACAACTTGAGACTCATATCTACTCAATCTGATTCTCTCTAATGAGGCTCAATTATGTCCCACATATGCTGTTACCCTATCCTTGGTCAAATCAGACCACTGTACTATAATATTCTACAAAAGGATACAGCCTCAGATACACTGAAATCTTATTGTCTTCAAGGAATTCTCAAAAGCTAAAAGAATAGCATTAGGTAGTGACCTAACATGTTTTAAGGGCTCTTCATCCTGTGAAGATTGCATAGGTAAAATGGATCCCTATACTATCTAGTTCTACTCCCACCTAAAGTCCTGCATCTGTCCTCATATACACTGAATAGAATGCCAAGTTCACAAACAAGATCCTGTGGAGAAAAAATACAGTATAAAAAAATCTAGAATAAAAGGGAAAATAATCTATTCATAAAGAATAGACTTAAATCCCTCTACACTAAATGTGACCTCAAAAAAAGGTAACTAAAGAAGTAAGGTGAAAGAACAACACCTGCATAACAAAATGTGAATTAAATATTGTGGCATCATACAAAGACAACCAGTTTCTTTAACTTTTACAGGAACTTATAGCCAAAGACACCCCCACTCCAACCCTAAGGGAATCACAAATATGCAACTCAATAGACGAACAACCAGAAGCGTTCTATAGCTTTATTAAAACAAATATCCACTTTTCAGAAACAGCAAAACTTTCAGGTTTCCCCTTCTTCAGTGCTTTCGGAAAACAATTAAAAGAACTCATTTAAGTACTAGAACACATGCATTATATGACACAGCCAACCAATAGAAATAAAATTTCAATAAATATTAAACACTCATTGAATCATGCCATGAATGCAACATTAAATGTTTTTTTATATAAAACAGGTTTCAGACTCACTGCATTATTTAACCCAGGATGTACATCTGCTTTTAATCTTAAAATCCAAGAGTATTCTATATTTTCTAAAATATTATTTATGTCTCTTCCCCTATTAGTTCTATACACTACTTAATAACTCTGAACTTAAATGAATGCCCCAAACCATTATCTGCAACATGTTTTGCTAGTGCTTTGGACATAATATCTCTCTTAATTTCTGACCTATGTTCAGTTATATGTTCTTTTAACTTTCTGTTACATTTTCCTACATAAAAGGAAGAACACTGCAAACAGGTAGCCAGATATACAATTTGTGTAGTATTACAATTAGCATAACAACCAAAGGCATTAATGTTTAGAAAAAAGGATGGCTGTAATTTATGTCAGTAAGGAGATCCTTGCAGCAACTACAATTTAGGTACAGAACTGTTTATTGAGTTGCCTGCTGGACTGTTATCGAACACAGTTTACTGCAGTGAATTTCTTTTACTGGAATCACAGATATATCAGCAGATAAATTTAGCTGAAACTTCTTCCCTATACCCCAGATCATCCAGACAAAATCCCACTAATAATTACCACTGAAGAAGTCCTAAAAGATCTTTCTACAACTTAGAACAATAGCTCTATGGGTCCAGGCAACATGACAAGCGCTGGCTCATCAGTTCCCTCACAGAGCTATTGAAATGTAGCCCCTCCTCTGAATATGTATCGAACAGCTGGAGAAAAGTTATTGAGGTAACCTTCCACAAGGGTGGCAATACAATTACAGACCAAAAAATCCACCGAGAAAGGCACTAGAGAAGCTGAAAAGATTTTAGCGTAGTTAAAATTTAATATTCGCTATTCATCCCCAAGACTTCATCAGAAAGTAAGCCTTACCGGTATTATTTTAAAAATAATATATCACATAATGATGAAACCTCTAAAATAAAACAGTGTTAGTTTACAAGCTTTGTCCTAGACCAGTTTTACGTTGTGAAAGGTAAATACTATCTACTTAACCATTGTGGATTTCTGTGAGAATGTTATAAAGGCACATGACAGTAAGTCCACGAACACTGCCTACTTGGAGCTGGATAAGGCCTTTGATAAAATTCAATACTCTGGCATCATAGAAATGCTGGTTCACTTAAATATAACTTCTTAAATAGAATTTTTTAAGTAAGCTGATTTTAGTTATGACCAGTAAGTGAATAGGAACAAAATAAAAAAAAATCAGGTTTGGTTACACAATGTTTTACATGCACGTGGCACATACATGCACATGGCACATAGTGTGTATTATATAAGCAACAAGCACAGATGCATTTGTTAGCATGTTTCATTATAACAGCAGAAAGTCAAACAAGTAATTTTTCCATCTTCAATTAAGTCACTACTTGATATATCTTAGCTGTGCTGTGCTGCTTTAAGGAAAACACACTGATGTATATAATCATATAAATAATCCTATAAAATCCTAGTTTGGAGTTTGGTTTCACAGTCATGTGGATACAGTTTATCACTATACTTGCAGTCTAATTCAGATATAACATTTTGTGTTTAGTTTTCTGTAAATACCTATTTTAGAGTGCATTTTATTTACTTTCTGACTTGTAGCTTAACCTGTACACATCAGTTTGTAACACACAGATTACCACAGCAGATTTGCATGTTGCACCTAACACCCCATATTAAAACATAATTTTATTAAGAATCTGAGTACATCCTTCAAAATGAGACTAAACATTAACTTTCTTAACAAACTGCATGGTTAAGTACACTGCCATCATTTGATTATGCTAATTAGCTATCTGCTGAGACCAGAGCTGGTGACCTATTCCACACCTTGTACTAGTAATACCAACGCATTTAAATTCCGAAGTGATACTTTTAGTAACATTAAATATTGCAATTAAAACATATATGCTTAGCAGAAATGTAGGCAACATCTACATTTCAAAGTTCTGCAGTCTCCAGAGACCTGTTGTCAACGAAGCCAGGAACTTAGTACATTAAAAATAGAAGATTGTTAGCAAAATGTTACATAGATTTTATGACAGCTTCAAATGACTAATTCGTTTCATTCTAAGACAAAACAAAGAGAATTCTCAAGCTATCAAAGAACAGATTAATGAAAAGAAAACTACATTTGGTTTATGATACAGACTACACACTATTCCCTCAATGAAAATAGAATTTAGAAAAAAAAACAAATTCAAGACTGCAAAATATACATAAAATATAACCAAGAAAGAGGATTTAGTTGAAGAAAGAAGGCATTCCTTCTACAATTTTATGTAATTTATAGATTTGCTGTGAAATGGTTCCACAATCATTTGATTTTAATGTGTAAATATAAGATGCAATGCTTGATGACTTTTTATCAGATCATAAAACAGATAATAAGCATACCTAACCTATCTTCCTCACATCCTTCTGAAGGACCAGCTGACTATGCATGATGTCTCTCCAATGTCCACACTTTAATTTTCTACAAGGAAAAACAGGAAAGACAGGCACAGACTAAGGTGCGTTAAGAGAATAGCAGATTACAATGCTAAGTGCTTCAATATCAACAACATCAGCACCACCACCTGGGCACTACATCTACAGTAATAAGACAACATTTTGTAAATATATCCCAGTTTTACAGTACTTCCACTTCACTGTTGAAAATTAATAGAATGGGAAATCAAATCCTCTTATTTCTACAGTGCTTTTAACAGTGTAATATAACTGGTGTGACTTTTCTGTTTTTCCCTTTGTGTCACATGTCTGTGTTGTTCAGTTTCCTCAGTGCAGAATATGTTGAATTTGCATGAAATCATATGGTACTTTATAAATTTGTATCTTTGTCTGCTGTATCTTGCTGTCCTATATAGCTTAAGTTTTTATGTTTTTGTTTTTTTTTTTTTACTCAGGAAAGGCCCATGTAAAAATGAATATGAAGTTGTGACTTCTTTCTGTTCAACAAATTCTCTGAAATGATTACTATTACAAGAATATAGAGACACTACTAATGCACAGCTAAAAGCTGGCTCTGCTATCAATCTGAACAAGTAACAAAGAAATCTTGACATCTCTGTATAGCAAAAATGATTTGGGAGGAAGCTTCAGCTAAATAAATGTTTATTTTTTCATGAAAGAAACTTGTAATCACTTTCTGTATTGGAAACTAATAGCTTCCCCATAATTCTGTTTACTGTATGAAAAAGAACATAAATCCATTCATTAGTTACTTACTTTACCAAAGTCTTGGATGAGGGGGAATTGAAGCCTATCCCAGAACTCAATGGACATAGGTCAAGAAACTAATCCTCTGTATGATTAGAGTCTGTTGCAACTCACACCCACCCACACACACACACACACACACACACACACACACACACACACACACACACACACACACACACAAATGCTCACATGCACCATGTGCATACAATACACACACATGCACACACACACAAAGTGCTATGCATACCAATGAGCAATTTGGAGAATTTGGGATGTGGGAGGAAACCAGAGTGTGTGGTAAAAACCCACAGGAATTCTGATTAAATTGTATAAATACTCTTTCTAGAAGTTCCTACAGGAAGCAAGAATTCAAAATCCTCTTTCTTTGGTGAATGGCTTGAGCAAGATGAAGTAAAATAATAGCAAACAATGGCATATTTTGGCAATACTGAGTGCACTGCAGACAGAAACTTTAACTGAAAAAGAAAAGCATATTAGCATGGCAGTCTCCATCATGTCATGGTGTGGTAGGAAAACATATGGCAAAAGGAAAACTAATTGGGTGCAATATAGCAAATACATATGCCATGACTGATAATGGAAAATAGAGGAAAGAAATTTGAGGACAAAGGTTATGTAAGATTGTTAATTCAGTTTATGACAAATGGGTGATAATGCCACTTGTGACTTGTTGGAAGGGACAATTCGGAAAAATAAAGAACACTGTAGAGTTGGGTTGGGTGGGCTGCTAAGTCCAGTCTTCTTTGAACTTCACATCAGTGTTGAGGTATGTAGTATAAAGGGAATATCAAAAAGTGGGAGACAGGAGACAGGGGAGGATATCAAATTACTAGTGTGATTAGATACACATATGACATAATGACATAATAGTGTTAATTAAAGAGATAAGATCGGTTAGGTATATGATTATGACTTTTCATGACAAAATTAAAAAAATGTACTGGAGTGGAATTAAGTATGGAAAATTTGAAAGAGATTAGTGAATGTCCAGGCTAAGAAGGGTGCAATGTATTAATAAAGAAAAAAAATTAAATCATATACTATATAATGCAGGAGATCTGTATGACACAAAATGGGGTAGAGTATTAGAAAAAAATGAAGCAGCAGTGTTTGGAAGACTTTTGAAATGTCATTAAGTAAAAACAAATAGTTTAGTTTAGTCATATTAAACTTAGGAAATAAAACTGGATGAGTTTATGAGGGTCTGGAAAAAATGAAACTGGGCTGTTAAATAGAGTTTTTACAGTTTTGTGGCATTGTAGAGTGAATCTCATCGAAAGAGAAATTATATTTTAGTAAAAAAATGAGGTTTGTGAATGATGACTCCATGCAGTTCTTTATTTCTCTAAATATGTATAATACTTGAGCGTAATGAATGGGGTGATAGGTATGGAATGTGTATGACAATTAAGAAAAGATATGGAGAAATCATGTGTTGAGTTTATGAAGAAAATGGAAAATGCAAAACATCTTGTGTTAAATGAAGTATTTAAAAAGTTAAAATATGGTATATATAGATAGTAACTTTAGAAACTAATATAGTGGTATAATAGAATTTTGCAGCAACAGTCAACCAAGCCCGTGACTCTGGAAATATTGTCTCCACTGTTCTTCTTGACCTTTCTAAGGCCTTCGACACTATATCCCACACTCTCCTTCTCAACCACCTCTCTAACCTCAATCTCTCCCACAACTCTCTTTCTTGGTTCAGAAATTATCTCTCTGATAGATCCCAAGCTGTGAAATGGAATACTGGTACCTCAAACTTCCTACCAACCCCTACCGGAGTCCCTCAGGGTTCTATTCTCGGGCATCTGCTCTTTAACATCTTTATTAATGATCTCCACTCTTCCATTTCTCTTGCTCAAATAGTACAATACGCAGATGACTCCACTGTTATCTGCTCTGCCCTTAGCCTTCCCGAGCTCCAAGCCAAAACCCAATTGGCCTTCACAACCATAGAAAATTGGATGCTTCAAAATCATCTTTCCCTCAATGCCAATAAATCCCACATCATTCTCTTCTCCCCCTCAAAAGCTCTGACTCTTGATAAGTCATCCTTCATCATTTCCAGCCTCTCCCAGTCCTCAATAGAAGTTGTTAGTAGTGTTAAATTACTCGGAGTAACCATTGATGAACACCTGAAATTTAATAATCATATTCAACTCAACATAAAGAAAACTCATCAGAAGCTCGGTATGCTTTATAGAAATGCAAACTTTCTTACTCCATCTTCAAGACAAACTCTCGCCACTACCTTCCTTCTCCCTTCTCTACTGTATGGTGCTCCTCTTCTATCCAATCTCTCCACTTCTATCTCCTCAAAACTTGAAAGTTGCTACTACAAAATTGCCAAATTTGCTACTAACTCCGCTCATTCTACACACCACTGCATTTGCCTCCATAGTCTTCAATGGCTAGAACTCCCTAATCAACTCAATTTCCTCCAACTTACTACTGCACACAAACTAATCTTTAAACCCACTGCTTGCCCAGCATTATCTAATATCTTAACCATATACACTCCTCCAAGGCCCCTAAGATCTAGCCACCAAAATCTTATTTCAGTATACAAACCCAAACGACCCCCTGGCCAGCTCCTACTTTCCTATACTACAGCAAAAAATGGAACTCACTTCCTCCCCTTCTAAGAGCCACTACAAACTATGAACACTTTAAATCTCTTCTCCATTCTCACCTCTTCCAAAATTGGAAATGTAATTGTATACTTCCTACCTAGATCTCAATATATCCTAGTTCCACCCCCCCCCAGTTCCCCTTTTTCTGACACTCGTCTTAGCTCCCCTCTCTCTTCTTCATTATCTCCTCCTTCCTCCCTGATTAAACCCTTTATTTTCCTTCAACTGCTCTCATCCCACTGCCCACTTGTATGCTTACTCTCACCTTTAAATCTTTTGCCTTTTTCTCAAGGTGTTCTCCTGGACTCAATCACAAAATGAACTCTAGTTTATCTGTTCTTTTTCTATCCTCTTTTGGACACCGCCCCTTTAATTTCTTTGCTTCTTCTTCGTTTCTCCCATGCTTCCCTGCTCTTGCATTCAAACTCTATCTACAATTTCCTTTTCCTTTCCTACTTTACTAACATTACAGTTGCATTAATATATCATTTCCTTATGTATAGTGCCCAATACACCTCATTCTTATTTGGAAATTGTTAAAGTATTATGCTATTAGAACAGAGTGTGTTTTTGTGTGTAATGTATTAGTTTAGAGCTTTTCTGCTGTGTTTTTGTGTGTAATGTATTATCATGGAGCTTTTCTCCCCGGGCCTCCACTGAAAACGGGCTTTCGGGCCCAGTGGACTTCCCCGGTTATCAAACTGGAAATAAATAAATAAATAAATAAATAAATAAATAAATAATCAAGAGTTGGTAAAACCTGATATTAGAAAATGAGTGAATTAATTAAGAGATTACAACAAGGGTACACAGAAAGTTCAATGGGAGGATTTACTTTTGAAGGATTCACTAGAAAGAGATTGCTAAAGTATGAGACACAGTATAAAACTATGAATTAAGTAATATGCACTGTTAAAGGATGGCATATAAAAGAGACATTAGTATGTATATTTTGACATAAGGCAATAAAACACTTTCCTTTGGTACTAGTTAATTATGACTGACTATTGAAGTTAAAGTGATACATCTTGTTTGAATGAGTCAGTGCAGTGATAGCTATGTGTTTTTATAAACTGTGATAGTCTTTTACCAAGAAAATGTATTACTTGCAGCAAAATCATTTAATTTTAGTGGTTTCTGCATTTTGCAGTATCATGCTATTGGGGATTTCATCATTTGAGCAGTTCTGTTTTTTTTTTTTTTGCGTGTGTAGCTTTTTTAAATGTTATTGTTTAGATATGAGACAACCATGTTTCATACAGATAGTGCTTAGAACATAACCCAAAACAACAAACTGAAAAGAAAATGAAGGAATTAATATTTATGTTTTGAAAAATCTCCTGTCCTAGGACTGAGTTTGCATTTTGTCATTCCTTATTTAGCACAACCTAACTGAATACAGGCTACACATGGCAGCCAACAAAAACACAATTTTTAAGAGCAATATAAATACAGCTCCTGATTTTGTTTAAAAAATAAGGCACATTTACTATTATACAATAGCATCAGATTTTTCAATTGCTACAGACCACATGCCTTTTACTTATCAGTTGCATTGTTTTATTACTGCCCATCTCAATATTATTTTATGCATGTGCATTTCAAATGATAAGATACATTAATATTCATTGTACATATACAATAAGAGCAAAGTTCACTGCTACAACTTCAGAATATCCCCTGGATTTAATAAACTCCATATAGGCTCAGGGCAGAGCCTACATGGAGTGTTTTCACGTATGCAATATTGCTCATAATGTGGCATTGTGCCATGTATATTAATGATGCGCAGCATGCGTAAGCAAGGTTTTATGGCTCACACCAGTGTTTCTGGACACAAAACCCATAATATAAATGTGGATCATCCCTGCCAACTAGTTATTGCAAGAAATCTGGACAAAGACTAAAATAATGAGGGGACAAAGGCCCAAAAATAGGGACATATTTACCATATTGTTTCTATGAATGTAAGAAAGTAGGTAGAATAATAGGATTTATGTCAGCATGCATTTTCTGAAGGATATAAAGTACAAAACTGAAATGTGTCATTATGTACTAAATTCAGTCTTCAGTGATTTTCCAGAAAACCACACATTTTACAAGGAAGAGCACAAAAATATGATGCAAAGATCTGGACATTTGCAAAATTCTAGACAGTTGAGAGGTATGATACTGATGCCATTTCTGTGTAAGGTGGCTGGGAGTGAAAGTGGATTTTAGGACAGCACTGCGATTGCTTTTCCCTTATTTGAGTTTTCTTCATTTAAATTTGTTTGGGGCACTGCCATAGATTTTTTTCTTCATTATAACTATGTCTCCAATTTTTTTTTTAATCCAGTGTTTGCTTGACAAACATGTTTGGCTGTGCTCACCTGTTTTGCGTGAAGCTCAGCAGTGC
The DNA here is from genome assembly GCF_019279795.1 of Protopterus annectens. Taxonomy (NCBI): domain Eukaryota; kingdom Metazoa; phylum Chordata; order Ceratodontiformes; family Protopteridae; genus Protopterus; species Protopterus annectens. Next base: position 422,448,467 of record NC_056749.1, read on the forward strand.
ACACACTGGAGAAATGACCCAGGTTACAGACAGGATCCAGACAGCCACTAACACAGACCAGATGCAATCATTTAATACTATTGACCATAGCCAACCAATAAAAAGGTGGTAAGGATTTAATGTGCTACACATGGATGGTGGTCCATGCTGAAACATGGCAAAAAAAGATTCTTTAATAATGTGTAAAAGATTTAATGCTTCCGTCCTGTTTTAATCAGGACTTCATCAGAGTGAAATTCAAGTATAAAAAACACATTAAATAATACTAACAATCAATGCTATTAATGTGTTAATTGAATAAAGGCAAATGTCATTTTAAAGTCACATACTGTTTAAAACAAGAGGGTTTGTAACTTATTTTTCCATATAAAATATATAATGTATATGTTAGTTAAAAATGGACTCCAATATGCAATCAAGTTACAATAAATTATATATTCAATAAAAACTTATTTTGGACTTACTGAGCTGACGTTTATAAGTAGATAATAAAATGCTAAATAGCTCATAAATAGCACAATAATGTTCAAACTGTTGTTTAAAACTAAAAAGTAAAAATGGTAAACAACAGGCTCCATATGTAGTATTACAATCAATAAATAATGAATTACGTGTTCTTACTAAAAATCAGCCGGTGTTCTATGAAAGATTATTATGTTGTGTATATTAAGTATGATAAAATGTTCATCTTGATGTGTGTTAAAATGTTACAAATGTATGGAGTCTCTAAAATATGGCTAGATTGTACTGGTTTCCAATACAGCTGTATATAACGATTATAACTGCTTTTTTCCATAGCTGTGTTTTAGTGCAAGATGTGCATAATCGCACAATTATGCTTTAAAGAAAAGAAATGGGAAAAATAGGAAAGTGGTGAAATGGGGAGCAAGCAGGGGGAAAACAAAGTGAAAGGAGGGCAGGAATGTGCAGGAGGGATGTAGGAAAGAACCATATCTATCCATTTCTTCAAAAATAAAACATGATTATATATGCAAAATATTAGCTGAATTTGTACTGTCACCTCCAGAAAGAGGGGTGACCACAACACAATCATGTTGTATGGCCAGTTGGACCAAATCAAGTGTGTCATGAAGACACATAGAAAATAGAAAGCTATGTATGGGATGATTTTTTTTTTTTTTTTTTGTGGGACAGATGCCCTTTTTTTTTTTGAGAGAGAGAGAGAGAGAGAGGAATGTTGGGGAAGGGATGTAGGAATGTCTGGATGAGGCAAATTGGGTAGGTGAGGAAGCAATTGCAGACAGACAAGACAAACAGGACAAGAGACAGGGACAATGAATGACACAATGGTGAGTAAACACCATGGTTGGGGAGAGGGTGGGGCATTGTGAACCCATGGACATCAAGATGGGTGAAAGTGAGAATCAAGTCATCACCCACTGGATTGTCATTACTATCACCTCATTGCATTTATGGCTGCAGTGTCTGATGCCTGTGTCTCCTTGTGTTGTTCAATACAATGATGGAGAGCAGTTATGGAGAGCAGTGTCTCCATCCAGTGTAGGTGTGCACAAACTGTGTGGCACACAATCCTATGCACCAACCCTGGCAGTTCATCACAGGTGATGAACTCACCATCTCTGCCACTGCTCCTTTAGGGAACTGCTGGCCTATCCTGTGGGGCAGAACTACCTGAGAGGCCAGGTAGTGCAGGGCCAGGTTGTGTCCCAGATGTGCTGGGCCTTGGTGCTGCAGCTGATGGAGTAGGGGCAGTTGGATCCTTTGAGGCAGGCCTACCCCACTGTGCTGTGGGAAAAACAAAAAATAAAAAGAGAAGATAAGGGTTGGGGTGAGAGAAAAATAAGGGAAAACATCAGCAACTTCATATGTGATATACAATGCACTGATAAAATTATTTGACTCTATTTTATTACCTTTGCTTTTAAGACTACCATCTTCTAACAAATATCTTTTTTACTGTAGAGACTACCTAGCTCATAACAGATGCACACTATACTACAGATTGCAGTAAGCAATCATTGATATGTACATATATTGCACAAATGTATGCTCCAATTATACTGATTACAGTTTACAGTAGGCCACTGGTGGCACTGCTTTAGAACTCTGATGTTACATTGCAATATCAATGAAAACTTAACAGTTTTCATATTTGGGAAGTGTGGTTTTTGAACACACAAGCTCTCACTATTCTCTAATACAGAACTGTTCTTTTGACGTCCAGACTAATGCATGCATACTTTCCTGTTACAGTTGAGAGATGAATGTTTAATTTGATACAAGTGTATAATAAACCAAAAAAGGTGTCTTTACTTTTAATGCTAAAATAACAGTACTGTTCAGATGCATAACATATCACATGCTACTCACATCTGTGTCAATCTAGCTGCATGGGTTCATGCATTCAGTTCTCAGTCTGTGACAGCTGCAGAAATAGAACAGAATATCATTATGAATACCAGTCCTGAATATATCCAGCTTTTAACTCTTAGAAGTAGTCTCTGTAAGTGATACTTACACATCAGTGGGGTGCCCCTAGTCCTACAGTCCTCAATCCAACAGTCGGGTGTATGTCTCTTTTTTGGGGGGAGGCAAAGGTGAGTTCTTGTTATGGCACATACATGGGTACACTGTTCTTTTGAGGGGGGGCAGGCTGAGCTACTGTTATGGCACAAACAAGGATTTGTTATCTTGTTACTCTCCTTGTTTTGCATCCTGCCTGTTTGATCTTGTGAAGGTTGTGAAGTCAGAAACTGAAATGGACGTGTGGTGCTAAACTGAGGGCATGCAGGGATCATCAGTACTTTTGAGAGGTATGAATGTCTGAATCTTTAATGCCTAAGGCCTACTACTTGCTAATCAACATCTACAAGTGAACTATCTCTCTGCTATCCCATGTCACATTAATGTGTGTGCAAATCTCCCACCTTTTACTTGCTTACTGTACCAGGTGATGAAATACAATGACATGCCATAATATTATTATACAATGCAGTACATTTTGAGGACTTACCTTGTAAATGCAGCAGTTGCCACATAGTTAGTTCAGAGCTAACTGTGGTTCAAACAGTATACAGCCAATACATGGGGAGGTAAAGGCTCTGGCTCTGAGTTGTGGCTGGCAGAGGTCACAGAGTTCCTGTATTGTGTCCATGTCCACCCTTTAGCACTGTACAGTGTCCATGTTGTGTGTGCTGTGATAAGTTAAATGTGGCTTGAAAACTCTTCTCCTTCTCTGCCTAGGTCTATTGGCAGCAGCTGCAGCATCGCCTGCAGCCTGTAGCACATACAAATGGAGTTAAGCTTATGCAAAGTGATTAATTCCTGTTTGTGTATAGACTTGTATTGTTCATGTTAGATATACAGCACACCAGTTATGCAACTCCTAATAATCTCTTAGGCACTACTCACCCCCCAGCCCATTGTAGCAAGCATTTGGAACCATGAAGCTGCACCTTCCAACTGCTTCTGCAGCCAACATGGTTAGAATATGCATCCTGAGACAATGTTGCAATTGTCTCATGCTCATTGACATACACCTGCTACTTAAAGGGAAACTATTCCTTCCAAAAAAACATTTCTTGCCTCAGAATGAAGCCTCAACATCCAAATTGTAATCCCTCCCTCTTTGCAATGTTTCAATAATCTCACTCACTAGATCAACCTCATAATCCCAAAGTTGCTCGTTTTCATAGGGGTGGATGCATAGATCTTATGCCTGCCCAGTTTGGAAACATCTTTGTTGCAGCGATCAATTAATTCCCTGGTGAAATGTCTCGGCATTTAAATTATGTTCCTGCTGTAGATCTCTTACTTCTCAACATGCTGGAATGGGTTTTAGATGTTTTCAAGTGGAACTATATATATATATACACACACACACACACAAAAACACAATACAGTCTAATGCCCACCACATGTCACAATGTATAAATGGATTTTGACGTGGGTCTGGTGATAGCCTCTGGCCTCAACCACACCAATCCTAACACCATCCCTGCACAGAGGTGTATCTAGAAGGTTGATGAAGGTGGTGTGGGTGGCAGAAGATTATGTTTTTATTACTTCTTTCTCATCACAATCAAATCCTGGAAGTACACAGAAGAGGTCATTGTAGCTTCTCTTGGGGATGGGGTCATTGTTTCTTTTACTCTTTTCACAGACCTCTGAGGTGTACCAAACATTTAGTATTGCTTTTGTAAGGACAGTGTTTTGCCTATTAGCCTATCAGTCTTACACCAGGTACATATATTGGTGACTGCCTTTTTTCAGGAAGGGGTGAGGAGTTAGAAGCCATCCCATATACATATGGCAGAGGTCACTTAAAATACATGACCCTGGCCTTCTGAACTTTTGCTTTCATCCCAATCAAAGATCAGAGGGATGCACTGGCAGCCACTGTATTTTTCTTTGTGGGTTAGGTAGGCAGGCAGTATTCCCAGACAGGACAGAATTTGTGTCTTCTTACAATTGTATTGTTAATTTATTGTGAGCTGCTACTTTGTCAGCTTTGAACATTAACCCTTTGGTACAACTCATCTTTCTTGTAAGACTGAAATTCTTTTCTAACTAACAATGTTTTTAAGGCCACCAATGGATTAAACGTTTGTGAAAATGTTATAAAATGCATCCCAGAGCCTCTATAACCCTTTGTTTTCTGGGCACCCATGCTTAATTGAATTATTTCCTAAACAGTTATCACTGTGCTGTCTTAGTCAATAAAGGTGTGTTGAAAGGATTACAGAAAAGATAAAGCTGAACTGCAATGCTGAATTTTGTTCCTAAATCTTAGTTTATATTCAAGTTGTCACTTGACGAAATGGTTGTATGAAAAGAACAAATTATATAAAATTCATGTCAAACCACATACAGTAGAATATCATGAATTACAGAAAAGTTGTAGAGTAAGTCAGACTATGAGAAAGGGAAGATAAAAGTACTGTGCATAATGTGGAAACCCTGGGTTGGGGCACATTGGAGTACTGGAGCCAACGGTGTGTGTGTGTGTGTGTGTGTGTGTGTGTGTGTGTGTGTGTGTGTGTGTGTGTGTGTGTGTGTCTGTGTGTGTGTTTGTGTGTAAAGAATTGGCAGGGCTTAGGGCATCATTTCACCTAGGTCCAGCCCCGTACTGTTATGTATCTTTTCCAAGGGGCCCCTAACTTGGTATTTGCTGTGGGGGCCCATTATGGTAACACTGGCCCTGCACTTGCATAGCTGTAAATATTACTACAACAGGAAAGAATGTGTGTTTGTGTGTGTGTGTGTGTGTGTGTGTGTTTGCGTGTGTGTGTGTGTGTGTGTGTGTGTGTGTGTGTGTGTGTGTGTGTGTGTGTGTGTGTGTATATACATGCATGCCTGCTTCACTGTCTGCCTGACTAAAACTTGTACAATTTTTGTTAGGAACACTCTGAGAAGACAGTAGAAAATTTATGGCAAGAGACTTTGAGTTCGTGTGCAAGCCCACAGCAGAGGAAAAGGTTTGCAGGAATGCAGAGAATTGAAGTTGGAGAGATGGGAAATGAAGCAAGAGAGAGGCCAGATGCAATAAATAAATCTGCAGAACAAATGCCTTGATTTATTTGTTAGACTAAGTGTTAGGTAACAACAATGGAGACAGCAATGAAATCAAGTGTGGTGGTGTGGCGGGTGATGCAACATCACTATTGTTCCAAAAACAGTTGTCTAATTATCTTAGCCAAATTCCACAATTGGTGTGAAATGAGGTGAAAATATGTCCATTCATCTTGATAAGGCAGCAAAGACAGAGCTCTGCTTTGTATAACTGAGAGATGTCCTTGCTATTAGTGCTTCACCCTGAAAGGATTGCAGTTTCAGCATGTAAGACAGTTTAGAAGACATTATTGGAGGGGCATACTTTCAACTTTGAAAATATGTTTTGTCTCCTTTGAGAAGTAACAGAGCAAAAAGTTGGAGTTGGAGTTGAGTTTAGTGCAATATTTTTATATTACTTCTTGTCGTACAG
>NC_056749.1:422456931-422599431 GCF_019279795.1 Protopterus annectens
TTTATGTTTAACTGACCTTCAGCATTATGTCAGACATTTGCATAGACCTAAAATGTGACATCAACACACTGACCATACCTTGTGTGTACTGTTGTGGACATTTGACAAGGTGATGGCAGTCCTATACTTGAAGTGAGACAACACTTCCTTGTTTTCATTGGATGCATTCAGGTATGGGGTGTAGCACTTTACAGTTTATCATCAGCGCATAGCAATGAGCGCAATCACCGGAGGTGACAGAATGAGTGTGAACACTGTTCTGTCACTGGCATGAGATATGCAGTCACAGCAATGAGAGCAATCACCAGAGGTGACATAATGAGTGGGAACACTGTTCTGTCACTGGCATATCTGCAATTTAGCTGTCTAGACAATGCATTTTGTGTGAGTAGACTATTTGTCATTCAAGGACTGGGGTGTGCTTGTATGGCTTGGGTCATCCAGTAGTGCACTGGCAGGCCTTATCTAAATGTTGTTGCACATTCATCTCACTCTAAGGTCTTCCGGGATGACAGTACTGCATCTTTATATGTTTTTAGGTTTTGTCACTTCTCTGAACTACATACCACTGTGTTATGTGATGCTATCATGTAGCAGATGTACAGACGTGGGTAATAGGTTTGTGAATATCATTCATGAGTCTGGTCAAGGATACTGGTTTGCTAGCATGTAGTGATGCCAAAATGAAAGAAGTGTGCACATTTAGGTTCATGGATTCATGGGTTAACAGTAGGCTGTTGATCCAGTGGGACATTAGTAGTCAAGCCACAATATCCCATAATGCAAGTACCCAATGGCATGACTAATTTATATCTAGTTTTAGACCCCTTTCAATGACAGCTTCAGGGGCAGACCTGGGCTGTAATTGTGATTGCCCATCCATGCATCCAGGTTAAGCTTAAAGAGGGTCTGGGAGCTACTTTGTTTTATATACAAAGGAAGTCTATTCTGTTAATGGGGGTTTCTCTGATATATATATATATATATATAGCTATATTGCCAGCAGGACCTATTTATGTTATGGTAGAAGATGAGCTCTCTTGAGCAGGTGTTTACGATGTTACTAGTTCTGTGGATGAGCAACAAGTGACAGTGGACTGGAACTTTGAGGCTATGCAGGTTAGACAGAGATTACCTCTCCAGAGTCTATAGGAAAACAGAAAAAAGACAAAGTGCTTTAAGGCTGTCTGGGTAGCTCAAGAAAGAACATACACTTGATTATTGTAATGAGGAAACAATGCAGCCTCTCAAGGTCATGTGCTTAGGGAAGTACATAACAAAGGGGACATTATACTCTGGTAATCATCCCTGGTGATTAGGTAAAAGGATTTTTTAACATTAGTGGATACATAACAATCAAAGGATACCTAATTGTCAGTGAAAGAGCTTGAGTCCCTAATGACTGAGTCAGTTTTGGCTGAAGACATAGTGCTGGTGCTGCATTTTTTGGCATGTAGTTTTAGGCTGTACTGCAAGCACCACTTATTGCTGCATGCTAGTTCCTTCTGAAAAATCTGGAAGTCAGATGGTGAGGTAGTTACAACTCCAAAATGTGTTCAGCTACAAATTCTTGATGTCAGCCTTAATACTGTAGAAGTAAACTGGTGGTTCTGGAATTGATCACTGTGGAATACCACATGTAATTGTATTGCATTGCTGTCCAAGACCAAGAAGGAGCAGGTGCCCAATTGGAAGCAATGTCTCCTTAGCCTGAACAAGCAAATAAGAGCACTAGTGAAATCCTCCAAAGCAAACTCCAAGTCCAAATTGGCCACATTTACTAGAGACAATGATAAGGCCACAACCTCAAAGAAAGCACCCAGATCTGTTCAGAACTGGTGGTCAAGGACACCATATATACAAATGCTATAGATATAGTAAACTTGCTGGCTGACAGATTCAGTGAAAACTTTGCCCATCTGTCTCCCCCATCAATAAATCTGAACATCCCCAGTACCTTCCCCCTTCCCCTTATATCTAGGGAACAGGTCATCACTGCGCCCTCAAAGGCAAAAAATGCAGCCTCCATAGGACCCAATAACATCACAGGCTGCATCCTACATGAACTCAGGCATGAACTTGCAGCACCATCGGGCACCCTATTCAACCAAAGCCTGAGTAGTGGCTTTGTTCCAGCTGAGTGGAGGACAGCCACTGTCATCCCTTTACACAAAGGTGGAACGTCCACCGATCTGGAAAATTATAGACCCGTGAGCCTAACTAGCCTGCTCTGCAAGGCCATGGAATAGATTATTATGGACCTCATTAACAAGGACATTGGCAACCTCCAAACACTTCATCCCACACAGTTTGGCTTAGTCAAGGGCAGTTCATGTCTGCTAAATTTGGTCGACTTCTTTGAGACAATCACGAAAGCCATGGGTGAGGGGAAGACTGTACACTCTGCCTACCTTGTCCTGGCCAAAGCCTTTGAAACTATTCCCCACTCAGGCATAATAGATAAACTCTTTCAACTAGGCACCAATCCATATGTTACTAGATGGGTAGCAAACTGGTTCATTGATAGAACCCACATAGTCAAAATAGGGGAAGCCACCTGAAGCAGTAGACCTGTAACAAGTGATGTACCCAAGGGTTTGGTCTTGGGGCCTCTGTTATTTGGTATATACTTTTCTGAGGTACAGACAAAAAGCAGTGGGCTACGGCTGACCAAGTTTGCAGATGACTGCAAGCTGGGTGCTATCATCAGTTCCTCTAGTGATGTGGACATCATCCAAGAGGGTCTCACTCAGACAAATGACTGGTGCCAGAAACATGGCCTCAAGCTAAATACCAAAAAATGTGTCATCATCCCCTTTGTGGAGAGTGAAGTCCCCACAAATTATCACATTAATAACAACGTCCTAAGCACTCAATCAGTCATGAGGGATTTGGGCACCCAGGTTGATAGCAACCTGACATTTGACCACCATGTTGCTTCCGTGGTACAGAAAGCCTTCTACATGGCCCGCCTCATAAGTAAGGATATCTCATCCAGGGACAAGTAGGTCATAACATCCCTGTATTTCTCCCTTATAAGGCCCATTATTGAGTACAATGCCCCTTTTGGCATGTACCTCACAAAGCACATGCAGCAGCTGGAGAGACCACAGAGGTTCCTCACCAGGAGAATCCGGGCCTCAAACATCTACCATTACACAGATAGGCTAAAAGCCCTATCCCTCTACTCAGTTTCATACAGACTCCTCAGAGTTGACATACAAGGTGATTATAGACCCCACCTTGATGGGACTGCTGCATATCCGCAAGTCGAGCTCCACTCGAGTAACCTGCACATGCGGCCTCAAACTGGTCTGTGACATCGAGACTTGTTGGCGGGACAGATTTGTGTCCTAGAGACTCCCTCCATCTATGGAATCTACTCCCTGTCCACATCAAGCAGAGTGCCTCTTTACCCCTTTTTAAGCACAACCTGTATAACTGGATGGGAAATAGAAAATATACCCCTGGGATTCCACCCATGTCCTTCCTGTACAGGGGCATTGGGTGCTGATTTGTCTAAACATGGGCTAAAGTCTTGGCTAGGCTTATAAGGGCCTCAGGGCCAAAAGCCTAGTAACCTCCTATGTTCCTAAATATTCTTTTTGAACAGTTGGCTACACCTATTAACTAGTTTTCTATTTAGCAGGTAACATATGAGTTTACAATGACAGTAGTAACCTTGAAGTGCACTTCTGAAACAGTTATGTGCACTGCATATATAGTTTCATCAAAAGACCTGCATTATCAAATATGTAGCATATCTGAAATTTATGGACATTCAGGAATCCCTAGAATTTCAAGTCTGTCAGTAACATGTAGAGGCTGTTTTCAAACCACATGAATATAAACCTAGATTATGTGTTACATACATACATACATATATACATAGAAAAATAGCCACTGATACTTGTCAAAATGTAAGGTTATCGGTGGCATGAGATTTTGGTTGCAGCACTTAATTTTTACTGCCTTAGTAAAAGTACCCCTGTAATTACCTACTGAAATATAGTAGGAATTGTACTGAAAACTATATGGGAAATGTGTAGATTGCATTTGTTTCAACTTTCAAATACTAATCAGTGTAAAATAACTGTACTTTAGTTAAACATTCAGGAAAGATGTGAAAGTTGAAAACATTTTACCACAATGAATGACAGAAAAAAGTGAGAAAAGAATTCCAGTAGGGTGGAATCACTATTAGACAAATAGTTATGTTGTGACTTCTGAAGGACAACATACAAAATCAGCCAATGAGAAAGTACTTTTAGAACACTGATTAGATTCAGTTCCAAAGCTGCATGACATTTTTAGAGAAAATATGCAAAATATTTTATTCTTTTAGAATATTTGGACATTTGCTACTCAACATGTTTCTTTGCAAGGCACAACTGTCCAAAACAATGTTGTGCTGTAAAATGAGGGAAAATCTGAATGATTATAAAAGTGTACCTACATCAAAACACACACACATAGCCACAAACACTAATAACAGACCATATGAAAAATAATTGCCAATGGAGGGAAAATATTTGTAGCAACAAACATGAAAAATACTATTGCCTAGGCTTGAATAATTATTAGACACAGTTTTGCAAAAACAAGTACATACTAAAGTAGCTATCACTTCATTGCTAAAGAGGCTCCAGGTCTGTGTGTGACAAGCATAGCTCTCAACCTTCCATCTCCAAAATGAGGAACACTAACCCTCATAATGTGGAACAAATGGGCAAATGTGGAACACATACTAATGGCTTACTAACAACCTCAACTAGGAAGGTCATAGGATGGTTAAAATATGCTGGTTTTACTTATAAAAGAAGCTCGTTTAATGAATTAATATGATTCATTTCCATCTATAATGGATTTCACTTTAAAAAATTCCCAACACTGAATGTGTGACAGTCTTTCAATGTAGAACTTTGAGGAACTTAGAGGAACATGAACTTTTTAAGACCCCAAATGAGATACATTCTTCATAATGAGGTACCCTTGAGAGGTATGGTGACAAGATAGCATCTCTAGCTGAGTAAAATCTAGTCATTCAGCAAATCTAATTGCTCATGAATGGGGGAAGGAAAATAAAAAAAACTGCCACTGTAAGTTCTAAGCACTTCCTCTAACAACCCCCACTGAGAGTTTGTGTAATCTGACCTGCAGTATGCTAAAAAGGCTCTGTGAAAACCTTGCCTCTAGGTGAACATGTGACTTACAGAGTACTAAAATGTAAAGAAACTCCTCTAGCAAAAAATCCGAGATAGTGCCCTTTTAAACAATTTCCTTCTAAAAATGCACACTAGTGAACTAGAAAAACATGTTATTTTAGAAACTTTCTAAGTTTATAACAGCAAGCAGTATTTTTAACGTTGTCCCTGATGTGAGCTGACATTTGATTTTCTGATTTAATAATCCTTCAGAAAATGCATGCTATCACAAAGCACAGTTTTCTTCTAACTTTCTATGGTTATAACAGCAATATTTTAAACTTTTTCTCTCCTATGACTTCTCTAACTTGAAGCTGCTAAGTAATGACAGACATCAGAGTTTTAGACTTCACACCCTTCAGAAAAATGTGTACTAGTGCAAAACATATTATTCTAGCAACTTTAACTATATAACAAGACATCAGAACTCAAACAAACTGGTAAAAGCACTAGGTACTGTCGAAGTCAGTAAACCACAATCAATTTACGCGTTTCATCCACTTTTAATCACTGTGAACTTCCTCAGAAAACACAAACTTCATAAAATAACCAATTTAAATACCATCAATTAAAAATCACATGGTTTTATGACCCAATGACAATAATGAAAATCTGATACACTTTTTAAAAAGATATCAAACATCTAAAATGTATACACAACTTAGAAAATCTATCTAAACATTGGTAACTTGAAATCGAGTGGGTATTATATAAATTTATAACCTTAAATTTAAACACTGACTTTAATGTAAGGCTTCTCTACATTTCAAAAATACCTTGTAATTACCACTAAACAAATCATCTTTAACTTTTTCCAAAACTGAGAAAGTAAACTTTTTGAAAACAGGACAGTTGTCTACGTGCTTGGCTAGTGCATTGGTCAAATCTTTGTTCTTAATTGCTAACAAATGTTCGTATATTTTTTTATTTAAAGTTCTAATGGTTTTTCCTATGTAAAAATGTTCACATGAATTACACTGGGTGACATAAACTACATTTTTGGTTTTACATGTGGAGTGTCCCCTACTGCAAAATTCAATTGTGCAAAAAATGAAATTTTATTTAAGAGATTCTTGGCACCTGTTAGAATTATTAGGTGCTGTTGAAACACAAGGATCTCATTTTCAGTTTGCATCATTAGACGTTGTATCACTCTACACCTGTATTGACCATTCAAAAGGTGTAGAAATGATAAGAGATTATTTAACTAATAACACAGACATGAGTAACAACTTGGTAAATACTGTTTGTGTTTTAATGGATTTAATTTTGGACAACAATTTTTTTCTGTTTGAAGGTACACAGTATAAGCAGGTCACGGGTGTTGCCATGGGGTCGAGAGTAGCTCCAAGTTTTGCAAATTTAGTTATGGCAACTTGGGAGTTAAATTTTTTACAAGTACACCCTTTATCTAAACATTTATTATTCTATAGACGTTACATAGATGATTTGTTTATTTTATGGACCGGTGATTCAGGGTCTTTTGTCACCTTTGTGGACGATTTAAATCGGTCCACAGACTTTTTGAAATTCACTATAGGACAGATTGGCGAAACATTAGATTTTCTTGACATACATTTAAGTTACAACAAAGAAAATGCTCAGTTTGAAAGCAAAATATTTAGAAAATCTAGTTTCACAAACCAATATTTACATTTTGAGAGTCTACATCCACAATTCATGAAGCGTGGAGTAGTAAAAGGGCAGTTCATTAGGTTAAGTCGGCTGACTACCAACCAAAATACTTTTTTGGGAGAAGTTAACAAATTACTGTGTTTTTTTGTTGAAAGGGGCTATAAGGAATTATGGCTTCACAATACAGTGAGAGAAGTACTTGCATTAAGGGAAACAAAGGCAATTCCAATACTACACAAGTCAAGTAATTTGGGTGTAGTAGTTATTGACGACAAAACAGATCAGAAGTACAATTTAGCCTTTCCTATTCCCATTTGTAACGAAATGGGTTTTATTAGAAACATTATTACAGACAATTGGAAGATCATTTTAGGGAACCAAGATTTAAGTGACATAGTAGGCAAGCCTCCAATATTTACTTACAAAAAAACAGTTAATTTAAAAAGTATTTTGGAATACAACAACAATTATAGAACGGTGGATAAAAAATTAGTAGTTGGTACTTTTCCTTGTAAAAATTGCAAACAGTGCAGATATATTTCTGGCACTAGTTCAGTGTTCTTTAAACACTTAAAGAAAGAATTTTGCAGTAGGGGACACTACACATGTAAAACCAAAAATGTACTTTATGTCGCCCAGTGTAATTCATGTGAACATTTTTACATAGGAAAAACCATTAGAACTTTAAATAAAAGAATATACAAACATTTGTTAGCAATTAAGAACAAAGATTTGACCAATGCACTAGCCAAGCACATAGACAACTGTCCTGTTTTCAAAAAGTTTACTTTCTCAGTTTTGGAAAAAGTTAAAGATGATTTGTTTAGTGGTAATTACAAGGTATTTTTGGAATGTAGAGAAGCCTTATGGCAAATTATGCTGAATGCAGATACAATTCCTGGTTTGAATGAAGCTATCAACATAAAATGCTTTTTGCAAGCACAGAGGTTATAGATTGAGAACACTGACATTTACATTAAAGTCAGTGTTTAAATTTAAGGTTATAAATTTATATAATACCCACTCAATTTCAAGTTACCAATGTTTAGATAGATTTTCTAAGTTGTGTATACATTTTAGATGTTTGACATCTTTTTAAAAAGTGTATCAGATTTTCATTATTGTCATTGGGTCATAAAACCATGTGATTTTTAATTGATGGTATTTAAATTGGTTATTTTATGAAGTTTGTGTTTTCTGAGGAAGTTCACAGTGATTAAAAGTGGACGAAACGCGTAAATTGATTGTGGTTTACTGACTTCGACAGTACCTAGTGCTTTTACCAGTTTGTTTCAGTTCTGAAGTTTATTATATAACAAGACATATTTTACACTTTGTCCCTGATGTTATTCCACCACAACTTGAAATCAGTAGATAGTGAGATAGACATTTTGAGTTTCAGACTTCATATCCTTCATACTATTTACATACATATGAAATTCTCACTAAAAAAATAACTACTATGAATAATTCTATCTATTCAGGGCTTTCAATTTTAAAATACTGGCTATACACATGCTGTCATTTAGTCCAGACCAATGTAGTGAATGGAAACGGATCTACCAGCTCAATTCATTCATCTCAAGAAAGTTGTATATTGTGCTATATGTGATTTCTGCCCTTGTTTTTACATAGGCAAATCTGAGCTGTGTAAAAACACAAGTATCCTTACTGAGCATAGCTGGATGTTTGAGTTTAGCAGAGCAAGGCTGTCAGCACCACTGACTTGCCCTGTCCATGAGGGATCATACAACATTATATATTATACTTTGCAGTGTGGTTGATATATGTGTGTGTGTAAAAATATACTGAGACCCCAGGGTTGTACTGCTTGGGAGGGGGCAACACATGCATGTATTGTGAATATATGACGTATACTTGGAATGTGCCCTCACTTTGCAATGTTTCCACATGTACTTTTCATGTCATACAAAGGAAATGGACAATAAACACCAGTAAAAAAGCATCATATATACAGTTCCATAGCGCAGTGAGCAGCAGATTTATGCAATAGTTAAAGTGTAAATGCATGTGAGTTACACCTGTTTGCACATAGGTAAGTGGTGCGCAAATGTGAGCTGCACTGCTAATGTCTGCCAAGCAGAATGCAACAGCAGCAAGCAATTTCATGTATAGACAGTTGTGTATGTGTTTTCACAAAAGTTGAAGTATTTACAGGGCTATAGTACATAATATACCTGCAGTCATACATTTGATTAGAAATGTGATAATACATAGATTACTCTATCAATAAAAATAATACTAAAATGAAGATGGTGAATTTGAACCCATGACTATATATATATATATATATATATATATATATATATATATATATATATATATATATGGCAGTCCTACACTTACACCTGTTGCCACAAGAATGTTTAGGAAACAGTTGCCTATGCTCTACTTCATTGTTGTAAACTGCAGCATCACAGCAGTAAAACAAAGGTTGCACACTCTGTACTAGAAGCCAATACCATCTGAACTCCAGGCCAGGTTTTCACAATGGCCAAGGGGAGGAATTAAATGCATCCGGTTTCTGTTTTTGGCTGTCTGCTTCCTAGGTAGTCAGCCGTGCTTCACGCAAACTAGATAAACACAGCCATTCCCCACTTCCACTGTTTGCACTGTGTGGCACATTATGCAAAGAATGCAATGAAAAATTATAATAATAATAAAAAATATGGTAATGGATACATATAAGTAAAATAAGTATCTGCTGTCACATGTTAAGGTAATTTATGTACAAATCTACCACTATTTACTTCATTACTGCACCAAGTTAAGATATACAAGGATGTGTCATAATATTATTAAGGAATACATTCTAGGTTCAGGACATACCTTGCAAATGCAGCAGCTGACACAATTTTATTTCAGGCTTCAGATTTCCTTCTCTCTACTCCCATGGTATTGTAGTAGGAAGGGAAAAACAGAATATAAGCTACATAGATGCTTTATAGCTTGTTGAATAGCGTCACCATACTGAAAATCACCTGTTTATGCTGTGATTAGCACCTAGGAAAACATCTGCTGCTTTACTGAATATATCAGCTCCATTGATGCCGCTGGTCACACCAGTGTTGAAATAACGTGAACACATAGGATCTTATTACTTTTACCAATGCCTGTGATGCCATGCAAACATGCAGTTCAAAAAGTGAAGGGAAGGTTGCAGACCCTGTAGCAGAACCCAGGACCTTCTTTACTGTAGCCCTACACATACACATGCTGCCACAGAAATAGTTATGTGACAAGCACCGAGAAACCTAATATTCATTGCTCCATTACCCATAGTTGTGCTAAGTGATGCATCACACAAACAAGGATAAAAATTAAAAAAGAACTTTTAACTTAAAGTGTACAGAGACAACACATTTTAACAAACAATGAGTATAAAACAGAACTTGTTAATTGCGCACTGCTTACATTTACTTTTACACTTCACAGGCCTACATACGCACCTCTGTAAGTGTAACCTGACACACACCCCTGATGTCATCATTCACTGTCGCCATGTATTCAACACGAACACTGTGGAAATTCCTACACAAAGTAAACATCCCTTCACGGTTACCATTTTTGGGGATTCAGCAATTCTAATGACTGTTAACCTAGTTTGCATCTTCACCATGCTGACAGTCCTGAATCTACATGGTTCGTAATTGTGTAGGCATGAAAACTGAAGGACAGCAAAATGTACACTCAAGTGAGGGTATTACTGCGGTATATATCTGCACTGAATAATGCAGGTTTTGATAGAATTTGACTGTATTCTGTCAGATACATACTGCATATGCTTACATGACAGTATGTTTCATGGGTTTTACACTTATAGATCTGTCTACATTAGTTACAAGTACATTCTTCATTTGGCGGTGGGGGGAGAAAGCTGCATTTATGTCAAGGTACTTAAAAAGGAATTGTTACTATTGTTTATCAGACATGGTAGATGCTAGAAAATTAGATTGTCATAATGTGTGACATGTTACAGTCTGTTCCGTATAAATCTATAGACTTTTACTTGGTACTGTTTCCTTGTAGACTCCTTTCAGTGGTTTTATTTGAAAAACTTTAAGACTACATGGCCAACACGAACATGGAGTTTACATGGTTGCTTCACAGCTTGTTGAATCTCTCCGCTGTGTTGATTTGCTTCATTCGCATACAATTCAGCTTCTTATGCTGTAATTTGCATGCCACAGAGGTTTCTGTGTTTGCAAGTGAATGTGTGCCTCTACATGGAATTTACTGTATCTAAAATATTTGTGGCCATGTGCACATCGTACCACAATGCGCACACGGTCAAAAATGACAGTGTAGGGTTTATTGAATCCCCCCATATGTTTTATTCCTCAAAAAATTTCTAGCATCCACCATGTCTGATAATGTCATAATGTGTTTTGCATACAACTGTAATTTGATCGAGTGCAATCACACAGTGTTATTTAGAAGATTCTTACTTTGTCTAATATACTTGTGTCAGTATTTTCACAGTAAATAAAGTATACATGTTTCTACATATAAGAAAAAACACCGTAGCACTGGATGTAACACAGAATATCCAATTTATTGTAAGTAAGAGCTTTCAAGGGTTCACCTCTTCATCAGACTTAGATAAAAATTACTTAAAACAACCACATTAAATAGTATACCAATTAACAATAATTACTTCAATTAAAAACAATTAAATTATTTAAAGCCATATTTAACATTTTTTAATAACATCACAACATAAATAAACTAAAAACTAGTGTCTCAACTGTCTCGCTTTCAGGAAAGGTTTGATGGAGACCATATTATTCAAACCAGGCGTTTTATCAGCCCGCAGTAACATAATCCATTTTTGTTCAGCCGCCTCAATTAAAGTAATATTGTTCATAACCTCCGCTTTTTCTGACTGCAAGTATTTCCAAGACCAGAAATTTAAACATATGCTCACCACTTTCATTCTTGATGTGCATAGCCAAGGCACTACTTTCCTTTTTATTTCTTATATCCCTCATATGTTCAAGTATCCTGTCTTTCAACTGTTGATTAGTCATGCCAATATAATATGAAAAACATTTGACACAGTAACTCATATATATTACATTGACTGTTTTACAGTCAGCATAATGAGAAGGCTCTATTCTGAAGCCTAACTTAGGGTGTATAAAGTTAGTACCTGTGTGTATATATGCACAGGCAGTACAACTCCTGCAGGTATATGTACCTCCTCTATCTGATCTAAGGGTAGTCCTATTTCAACTAGATTTATAACAAAGATGGTTCTTTAGGGTCTTATTATTTTGAAAGCGAAACTTAGGTTTGTCTCCTACTATCTCCTTCAACCCATCCAAAGTAGAGAGTATATTCTAGTTCTGAGAATAACTTTGACATATGCCAGTAATATAAATATGATCTGCAATGTCATCAATAAGAACTTAAGAGAAAGTTGTCATAAACAAACTAAAACCTTCAAAGAACTATTACAGCAACATCAAACTAAAATATTAAATATTGAGGTGTCTGTCTGATATAGATGGAAGGCTTAAAAGAGAGGAAATCCAGGGTGAATTTCTTCAGCAACAGAATAAGTGGCTTACCAATAAGATGGATGACTTGGAAAATAGAGAAAGGAGATCTAATGTAAGAATCTTTGGGCTGCCTGAGAGGACAGAAGGTGATGATATTATTTATTTTCTCAATTCCTGTTTGCCTGATGTTTTGGATCTAAAAGAAGGACTCTCATATGGTATAGAACATGATCTTAAAGCTATTGGGAAACTTCATCATTCCTTCATCTTCTACTTCCTCACCCAGATCTATTATAGTAAAATGTCTTTCCTATCTTGACAAAGAACTAGTGCTTAATAGTGCTTGGAGGAAAAGCCCCCTGAAGTATAATCAGAATCTAATCAGATTTGATAATGACTATTCCTCTAGAGTACTAGAAATGAGGATAAAATCTTGGCCACTCAAGCAAAATAAAATAAAAGCCCAACTTGCTTATCCTGCAAAGATAAGGATTTTCTTTTCAAATGAAACGTGGTCATTTAATGACATTAAGGAAGCACTTTCTTTCATCAAAAACAATAACATAATGACAGTTCCAGAGGTGATGGATTGGTCATCAACTACCTCACTGAAAAGATCTCCTGAGAAAAATACTTGGATTGATGTGAAGAAAAAAAGCAAAGAACTGATACAAAAAGCATTACTTCTAATGCTTCTCTCAAAGATTCAACTAAAACTAAATGTCATTGTTAAAGGTAATACAGTATATATTGTTCATCTAGTCTCTCAAGCTTTTAGCTAATTTCATTTCACTTTAGACATTGCTTCATATACATACTGTGGTTTATTTACTGCTTATATTCAGTAGTCTGATTTTAACAGTCTAACTAACACTGCTATTAAACATTATCTTGGGTTGGGAAACTGTAGGAAAGTCTTGATTAAGAAAATACCTGATATACATCCTAAACTTTGAAATCTAACAGTGAAATACACAGAAGGATTCTGATTTCATTAAGTATATTTTTATGTTTTCTTTTACTTCATAAATGGTATATGAGCTTTATGTATATATTTATTATAATTTTTAAAAATGAAACAAGCCCTTTGGTAATTCTGATTGTTTCTTGTCTCTGTTGAATTATTATATAAAGCGCAGCCATGTGTTTTCAGTTAGACCACTTTTTTTCCCCCTCTCTCAAAAAATAACGGCTTTCTCATACTCGAGACTTGCAAACTGTCTTCCCTGTTCACATCGCGAGCATGCAAATGTGCTTATCACATTTCCTTTCAGTCTGCTCAGTTTGTTTGATGTTCTTTGACCTGTTTTTTTATGTTGCCACTGATATAATCCTCCATGAAGTTTCTAACATTCTTATAAAGCTATCCAATGTAGGCAAGCCCTCTTGTACATTTATATCTAATCACATAGTCCCGTACCGTTCTTTCAGCATGACATTAGCTTTCTATTCATTCTTAAATGACTCCTTTATTTGATTGTGTATACATAAACTATCTCCTATTTACGTGCTTATTATTTTTGCCACTAGTATGTTTTGACAATATTCATGTCACCTGTGGTGTAAGAAAATGGATTTTGTTCCGTAAATGTTCTTAGAGAGAGTTGCTTTACTCATCTGCTCATGGGTGTTGTACACAGGGTTGATGTGATCGAAAACTTATGGGAAAAGTAAAATTATATACTTCTGTTGCTGTGTAAACCTTTTGTACTTTCCGATCTTTTTGATCATCATGGTGTTTGCCATGACAGCACGTTAGCTCAGTCTTAATGACTTTACATATAAAAGGCCATATTTGACAATGCGGGCTTTATAGAACATATGCATTGTCTTCCTATATGTCTGTGCGAAGCTGTCATATATTTCCCATAGGAAAGATGGCCTTTAATAGGAGCTAGATTGAGATGAGTATTACGATTATTTTATAGATGTTGGAAGGGCTTACTCTGTGTATAATGGAGTGCTGTGCCTTAGTACCAACTTGTAGCGATCCTATTTTGTTGTTTGCTTCTGCATATGTGAACAGCCTCAGGATTTTGCCGTGTCTCTGCTGAAGTAGAGAAGCTTTGGCTCTTGACACAAGTGGTACAATATAGGGTGTCAGCTAATGTCTTGGATCTAATTATGAAGTGTAACCTTTTTTGGTTTGTAGGGGTCTGACTGCTGTCTGTCACACTTGCTGGGTTCCTTTTATTAAGTACTCATTTTTTTTTACATTCAAGTTGTGATACTGCTGTCTCGTTTAGGCTCTTGGTGTGCCTTTGACTGGGGTGGGAGCCTTTGGAAGGCATCGACAGGGTTGCGATGATGCCTAGTGATAGTTATCACTTGCTTGCTTTCTTTGCTTGTGAATGTGGGAGAATTTCTCACGCAGACTGGCACTGCAAACTGCACCCTTTTGTGGGTGTTCAAGGGGATTTATTCTGGATATTGAGGGATTCAGTATTTGGTTTTGCATAGTTTCCTATACGAGTTTACAGGAAAACACTTTCAATATTGTTAAGGTACACTCCCCCTTAACATTTTCCTCATTCTCTTAAAGAGACAGTAGTTTCTTAATCTCCCTAACTTCTTTGAACAAAAAGGTTTTTCAAAGTTATAAAGCAAGGAAATTCCACGGTTCTTATGTGTTTTTAGTTTAATATTATTTTTCAAACACACACACACACACACACATATATATATATATATATATATATATATATATATATATATATATGCTATTCTTCTTTCATAAATAACTCAGCTAGAGATTTCAGGTATATAATTAAAATGAATATTGTTTATGCACTTGAAGTAATTTATGTTTTATATTAGTCTGATTGTATTAAGGATTGTTTGGTAAGGAATGGAAAATAATTACTTTCTCAAATGGGAAAGGGTGTGTAAAATCCTAGTAGATTTCTGTCCTTACATTGTGTCATGTTCCATGAAAAAAACTTTCATCTGATTTATGATATAATAATTAGACATTTTAGTGTTTACTTCATACCTGTGATTGTTTTATGCATGCTTCTTCTTCCAGACAATTTATTTAAAGTAGTATAACTGCATAATTTACAGTATGTTTCCCCTTTGGGATACTTCCTGAGTTGAATTGTCACTACTACTAGGATCTTGAGAAAGTGGATACCCTAATTCCCTTTTAACAGATGGTAACATTACATAGTCCACTTTACTGTCAATGCTCCGTTTTTATGATGCAGCTCTAAAATGTATTGATTTTATGCTTAAACACTGTATGTCTGTCAATTAGTCCTCTGTGGCTTGTGTTTAATTTAAGTTAATTATTCAAATATTTTACCATTTACTTTAATCTTTTTAGAGTATATTCTAAATTAATGACAAACTCTCTTCTTGGAGTTAAGAATGCAATGTAATAAGTATGATCCAAGTTTCTTTTACAGGCAAGATATCTATTTAGCAACAGCAACTGTATTCATCTTTGGATTTTTTTATACACAAATTACTGTGATCCCTGTTCTTAATCTGATTCAATTGACTGAATGTAGATATCTTACAAATATGCTGATTCATTGTTTATAGGAGAGTGATTTATTGTTTCTATTATGCTAGTGGTACTGCAGGAAGTCAGGAGTTGTAGGAAAGCACTAGCACTCTACTGTTCTGGATATGACACATAGGCTGTAGTAGATATCATTCCCAAATATTTTCATAAAAAGCAGAAGCCCAGGCTTATAGTTGTTACTACTGTTATTATAACCCACAACGCAACCTATAATGTATCCCATAACCCAAATACTAAATAAAATAGTGTAATGGGATTTACTAATGAAGGAAACAGGTTTATGGTAACACCTTTCTTGATGTTCTATCTGTGTTATACAAATATGTGTTCAATATGAAATTGTTTACTTGCTTTATCACATACAATTGTCAACTATGATAAACTTTATAGTTAGAATTATATTTTAAGTGTTTATTCTCAATAAGCTTTTTTCATATGTGTTAGTGATTTAAAAATCACTTGTTCATGCTGAAGAGTAATCTACCTTGCATTCTCCAGAGTTACATTTATTGGAGTCTCTATTCTTTCAATAGAGTTTGGTTTATTTTCTGTAATGAGGGTTAATCTGATTAACCTTGTAGTTTTCTCAGATTGGGAATGATTTTCCTTCCATGTTTGATAAAAGGTTATCTTAAGTTTTTGATTGTACATGTTTAAGATTATCTACTATATATATATTTTCTTATTTTTATGGCCTCTTTTCAGTTCTATTTTATATAACTCAAAGGGATTCATTAATCAGTTTTTTAGATTTATTTTATGTATGAAAATTATACAGCACAGAAGTATCAAAATATCTTGTCACTATATCCGATTAAAGTATTCTTCAATAGTTAATAATTAAGATGGACATAGGGTTGCTTTCTTTGAATGTTAATGGTTTAAATAATCCTAGGAAAAGATCCAACATACCTAAATATCTAAAATGAAATAAATCACAAATGGTATTCCTGCAGGAAACTCACTTTAAAGTTAATGATAACTTCATTTGGAATCCAGATTAATTTCTAATGTTATCCAATTCATCATATAGTAAAAAAAAACTAGAGGGGTATTAATACTATGGAGGAAAAGTGTCTCCAATCCTCAAGTTATCTATAACTGTGAAAACAAAGATGGTATTTTATCAATTGTAATAATAAGATTCTGTAATAGAATTTGGATATTGGTGAATCTATATTGGTTCCCTGGTATGGGTGTTGGAACAGTTAAAAAGCATATAGATCTCATCAATAAAACTTCAAAGGGTAATTTAATTTTGGGAGGGGACTTTAACTGTACTTTAGATAGTTTGAAGACTACTAATAAAAGACCATTCCATATTACTTCTACAGGGAGAACTCTTAAAAAATGGATTGATAATTTGCAATTATTATATTCATTTTCTCGTAGGAAAGATAATTCATTATCATTTTCTCATAGTGATTATACATTCAATACCCAGATGAGAACTGATAAAATATTTGTATCCCAAGATTTAAAAATGAAAATATCAGAATTTTGTATAATCCCCTGCCCCTTATCTGATCATAATGCACTCATTCTTAAATTTCAAATGGACTTTAAGAGATTGACCTTTACTGAAAGAATCCCAGCTTACATCACTAAATTAAAACAGTTTAAACCATGGTTGGATTTGGAAATACAATACTTCTTGGATACAAATTATACTAGTGATATAAATATAGTTATTTTATGGGATTCCCTAAAGGCTTATCTATATGGCAAAATTATTTCTTGGTGTAACAACAAAACAAAGGAATGAGAATCAGAATTAGTTAATATTCAAAAAACAAATCATAGAACTTAACTCTATGAATGTGATAGATTCAGTTGCAAAAAAAAAGAAATTGGGGAATTAAATAAAAAATACAATGATATCTTAACGCACAAAACCAATTTGGCTTTGGAAAAATTAAAACTAAATTCTTTCTCTGTCTTGCCCAAATATATGCATAATTTTGAAATGAGATTAAAAAGACATTCCACTGAAAATAATATCACAAATATAATTCATGAGGGGAGAAATAATAAAAATTTCTCAGATGTAAGTGACATATTGGAATTCTTTAGAGTTCATTTTACAAAACATTACAATAATAATGATTCACATCATAGTAACTCAGGCTTAGGCTTGGATACCTCAAATATAAATAAAATATCATAAAGCTTAATTCTAAACATTCAAAAACAAATCACTCAAAGAAATTAATGAAAAATTAAGGAAAGTAAGAGTAACAAGGCTCCAGGCATAGATGGAATCATTACAGAAATGTATAAATTATTTCCAGCTTCTGCTATAACAATTATGCAAAAAGCACTAAATGAAACACATTCTCAAGGTACAATTCCACCTTCATGGAGATATTCTTTGACCACCCCTATATTAAAAGAAAATAAAAATCCCAACTTATGCAGTTCATATAGACCAATTTCCCTCCTTAATAATGACTATAAAATTCTTATGTCTATTTTGGATAATAGAATTAAAAAAAATCACTCATCCATGTCATAAGTGATGACCAAACTGGTTTAATTTATAATAGACACACCCATGATAACATTCAAAGAATTTTAACCATCATAGACATTTTAAATAGAGATAAACTTGAGGCCCAAATAGTCACTTTAGACATTGAAAAAGCCTTTGATTCACTAAATTGGGATTTTCTTTTTAAAATACTACAAATTTATGGTTCCCCTATGCAATTCATTACTTTAATAAAAATTAGTTATAACGACAATCTGCCCTATGTAAAATTAGGCCCATTTACATCTGAGGCTATTGAAATTACTATGGGTACCAAACAGGGGTGTCCTATGTCCCCAGTGTTGTTTGCATTAGCAATAGAACTTTTTTCTTCAGCAAATGGTTTTAACCCCAAAATTAAAGGTATTAACTTCTTTGATCAATTTAATTCCAAAATAATGCTCTTTGCCGATGATATACTACTCACCTTAGTTAATTCAGAAGAATCGCTTCATGAACTAAACTTACTAGTTGAAAAGTTCTGTCATATCTCAGGTTTAAAAGTCAATAGTTCTAAATCAAATCATATATTGTTAAATAAAATAAACAACTCTAATATCAACATAAACCAAATAATTGGGAAACAGGTCACCTCACTAAAATATCTGGGGATTGTTTTATGCAAAACTTGGATTTAACTTTATCTACCAACTATAGTAATATTGTGAATACCATAAAATTACTAGTTGGGAAATGGAATAAATTGTATTTAACATTTGAAAACAGATTGCAGATAATAAAGATGGTTCTACTCCCAAAGGTAAGTTACATTGCACTAGCTATCCCTATAACCCCCAGCAAAAAGCTTTTAAAAGAAACTAAATAAGATCTTTATAAATTTTCTTTGGTACCCAAAAAAGAATAGAATAGCTTTTTTTAAAATCATATCAGACCTTGGGAAATGGGAGGAATTAACTTCCCTGATTTAGAATCTTATATTAAAGCTTCTATTTTCAAAACAGTAATAAATTGGTTTGATCCAAAATATTCTTCTGCATGGAAGACTCTATATACTACTATAATCCTAAAAGAAATTAAATTGACAAAAAAACTTATGATTAAATGAACATGCGAATAAACTCTGGCATATTATCTGTGTTAATTTGCAATACAATTCTACTAAACCCACCAGTCTAAACTATATAAATTATATTTACAATATATTCCAGAGTTTAGTAAATAATAACATTGGTATTAAACTATGGTTACAGCTATTAATTCCCTTTAAAATTACAAAAAAAATTCTTCAATAACATTCCTTCAAATACTCTTAATTCTTGGGAAGCAAAAAGTTTTACTTGCTGGTTCTAATGTATGGAAAGCTTGATAGTCATGGATGCAAGGCAGTAAATTAATAAATTTGACTTATCAAATTCTGATTGGTTAGCTCTTGATGGTTTACTTCCCTATTCACAAGATTTATACAGAACAATAAAAAGTTCTTCCTTTGCTTCCATTCCTAAACTCATATATTTTTACATGAAGTAATTTACAGGGACTTTAATTGGACAATTTTAACCTCAAATCTTTATAAAATTATTATAAATTACAAGGCCATTCATAATCAGAAGTTTTGGAACTTTTTCACTAAAGAATATCCATTCTTGTTATCAAATGAGAATAATTCCAGGTTATTATATTCTATTAAATTAACCTCAAATATACAAATTTGGAAAGTTTTTTTCATGGAAACTTTTGCATAGAGCTTTCTATACACCCAACAAAATTGCTAGATTCTCCAATTCTAATGACATAACTTGCTGGAGATGTTCCTCAAAATGTAATGCTGATTGGTTTCATATTATGTATGAATGTACTCATTTCAAGAAATTCTAAGAAGATATTGGTGATTTTTTGCAAGCCATTTTTACAGATTCCTTTAGTTTGTCAAAGTCACTAATTCTTCTGAATATAAATGAAACTGTTGTTTCAAAAAACAAAGACCTTTATCTACTTTGGACTATAATGGCAGTTTCAAAGAAATGCATCACAAGGAAATGGAAGACATCCTCCACTCCAGCCTTCAATTATTTTTAATCCTTTTGAAAGATCTAGCACTGCTGGAAATCAGAGTAAAGGAGATGAGAATCTTTCCTAGGAAATGGCTTAATAATCCTTGGGGGAAAGTTCTCTCCTTTATTGAGACACTTAAAACAGACTTAAATGTACTTTCTTAAGTGATGAAGCAGTAAAATGACTCTTACTAATAGTGTGTAACTTTGTTTGTGTATTTCAATTTGTTTTTTCACTTTTCATTTTTTTCCTTTTGTTTATTGCATACCTGGTTTGAGGCCATTAGTACATAAATAGTTCATTATAATTTATTCTTGCTTGAAATGTAAAAGTTTATTATTACTTTGCTTTAAAAAAATTTATAAAATTACCTGAAAAAAAAAAGAATGAAGGTAGTGAGCATATGTTTAAGTTTCTGTTCTTAGAAATACTTGCAGTCAGAAAAATGGGAGGAGATATGAGGAATATTACTGAAGCGGCTGAACAAAACTGGATTATGTTACTGCGGGCTGATAAAGCGCCTGGTTTGAATAATATGGTCTCCATCAAACCTTTCCTGAAAGCGAGACAGTTGATACACTAGTTTTAGTTTATGTATGTTGTGATGTTTTTAAAAAATGTTAAATATGGCTTTAAATAATTTAATTGTTTTTAATTGAAGTAATTAATGTTAATTGGTATACTATTTAATGTGGTTGTTTTAAGTCATTTTTATCTAAGTCTGATGAAGAGGTGAGTCCCTGAAAGCGCTTACTTACAATAAATTGGATATTCTGCTGTGTTACATCCAGTGCTACGGTGTTTTTTTCTCATCTGCTTCTTTTTGCTCTGGTTGTTTTATTGCCCAAGGCTATATTCTTTGTTTATATATGTTTCTACATATAGTCTATATCATAAACCAAAAAGTAATTTTTCTTTCTTTCATCTGTTCTTTGAAAGCTTGAGAATTCACCTTGTTATGTCTTAGAAAGAAACTAATTGGTCATTTAAAGCTGTCATAAAAACAATGTAACATTTTGCTACCAATCTTCTATTTTTAATGCATTAAGTTCCTGGCTTCAGTAACTACAGATCCCTAGAGACTGCAGAACTTTGAAATGTAGATGTTGCATACCTTTCTGCTAAGCATATACTGTATGTTTTAATTGCAGTATTTATTGTTAATAAAGGTATCAGTTAGAAATTTAAATGTGCTGGTATTACTAGTACAAAGTGTTGAATAGGTCACCTGGTCTGCTCTCAGCAGATAGCTAATTAGCATTATCAAATGATGGCAGTGTACTTAACCGTACAGTTTGTTAAGAAAGTTAATATTTGGTCTCATTTTGAAGGATGTACTCAGACTTTTATACAACTATGTTTTAATATGGGGTGTTAGGTGCAACATGCAGATCAGCTGTGGTAATCTGTGTGTTACAAACTGATGTGTACAAGTTAAGCTACAAGTCAGAAAGTAAATAAAATGTACTCTAAAATAGGTGTTTACAGAAAACTGAACACAATATGCCACACCTGAAATAGACTACAACTATACTGTTAAACTGTATCCACATGACTGCGAAACCAAACTACAAACTAGGAACTTATCACAGGATTATTTATAATTATATTCATCATTGTATTTTCGTTAAAGCACCACAGCACAGTTAAGATATATCAAGTAGTGAGTAGACTGAAGATGGAAAAATTAGTTGTTTGACTTTCAAACTTAGACATTTGATTTTAATGTGTAAATATAAGATGCAATGCTTGATGACTTTTTATCAGATCATAAAACAGTTAATAAGCATACCTAACCTGTCTTTTTCATATCCTTCTGAAGGACCAGCTGACTATACATGATGTCTCGGCAACGTCCACACTTTAATTTTCTACAAGGAAAAACAGGAAAGATGGGCACAGACTAAGGTGCGTTAAGAGAATAGCAGATTACAATGCTAAGTGCTTCAATATCAACATCAGCACCACCACCTGGGCACTACATCTATAGTAATAAGACAACATTTTGTAAATATATCCCAGTTTTACAGTACTTCCGCTTCACTGTTCATAGGTTCATAGGTTCATAGGTTCATACTAGGCTATCTGCCCTAGGGCATTTATAAGCCTAGCCAGAGTGTGTTTGGCTTTCGCCACCCATTTTAAATTAATTTTGCTATGCCCTTTTTCAAGGTTAGTATACTGTGCCTCTGTCTAACAGTGACACAGAAGTGATACCCAGGGTAAACCTACGATCTCCCATCCACTCATCAAGATTACTCTTGAAGAGAGTCAATGAGGGACTCTGCCTAACCTGGACTGGGATTTTATTCCAGAGTGAAGGGAGCCTCTGGGTTATGAATCTGTCCCTGCAGCATGTCCTATTTATTTCAGTGCTGAGGTTCAAGTATCTCTAGTGTGTAGCTCGATGGGATTTGGATTTTCTGAGCTGCAGCATGTCCATTAATTGCGGGTTGGACATGGCTTTATACGTCAGGCACAGATCGCCTCTGAGCAGGCGGTATGCCACTGAGTAGAGCTGGAGTTTTTTTAACCGGGCAGCATATGGCATCTGTTTGAGCCCTTTGATCCTCTTGGTGAGGTACTTTTGGGGTCTTTCCAGTTGCTGCAGGTGTCTGGTAAGGTACATCCCAAAAGGGGCATTGTACTCAATTATGGGCCTGATGAGGGATGAGTAAAGAGGCACGATGACCTCCCCTGATCTAGATGTGAATCCCTTCATGATTAGGTGGGCTATATAAAATGTTTTTATAACCACTTTGGCCACGTGCTTGTCAAATTAGAGATTGCTATCGACTTGGGTCCCCAGGTCCCTAATTACTTCTTCTGTACTTAATGGATTACCACCTATGTAGTAATTTGTGAGCACTTTGTTTTTGCCAAAGGGGATGACTATACACTTTTTGGCGTTTAGCTTGAGGCCATGGCTCTGGCACCAGTTGTCTGTTTCTATGAGGCCCTTTTGGAGGATGCTTGTGTCAGCTGGAGAGTCGATTATGGCACCCAGTTTGCAGTCATCTGCGAACTTGGTCAGCCACAGTCCTTCCATGTTGGCCTGTAGCTCCGAGAAATATATACCGAAGAAGAGACGTCCCAGGACTGAGCCTTGTGGGATGCCACTTGTAACTGGTTTGGAGTCTGACATGGCTCCAGCAATTCTAACCATGTGGGTTCTGTCCTTGAGCCAGTTTGCAACCCATCTAGTGACATATGGGTTTATATTTAAGCTGGTGAGCTTATCTATAATGCCCGAGTGGGGTATTGTATCAAAGGCTTTTGCGAGGTCCAGGTAGGCTGTGTGGACCACCTTCCCCTCGTCAATGGCCTTGGTGACTGTTTCAAAGAAATTGACCAGGTTTAAGAGGCAGGATCTGCCCTTAACAAAGCCAAACTAGGTAGGATCCAGTGTCTGTAGGTCCCCAATATCTTTATTTATGAAGTCCATGATGATCCTTTCCATAGCTTTGCAGACCAAGCTAGTCAGGCTTATGGGGCGATAGTTTCCAGGATCCGTTGAGGCACCACCTTTGTGGAGAGGGACCACTGTTGCTGTACGCCACTCTTTGGGTACATATTCTGTAGTAACGCTGAAATTGAACAGTAGTTTTATGTTTGGGTTTAGCTCTTCTTGGAGTTCATGTAGGATGCAGCCCGGGACACCGTCTGGTCCCATTGATGCTGTGTTTTTGCTTTGGAGAGGGCGGCTCTTACCTGAGCATCTGAGATGTCAGGGGGGCAGCACTCTGCTGGGATAGATATTTGCCCTTTTGGTGGGGGGGGGTTTGCCCTGAACCTGTCAGCTAGGATGTTGGCAATGTCTGTGGGTTCGGTGTATTTTTTGTCATTTTGGACTAATTCTGAGCATATCTGGGAATTCCCACCCAGGTTCCTAACATAACTAAAGAAAGCCTTGTGATTATCCTTAGTGTCCTGTGCAATTTTTCTCTCGAAGCTGGCCTTAGATGATTTCATGAGTGCCCGTAGTTTTTTGCTAATACTGATCAGAGATGCCTTCCCTTTTTGGGATTTTGCTCTATCATGTAGTAGCTTCCTCCTTCTATTGTATAGTTTGTTTATGGCTGGGGTCCACCAGACAGGACGTCTGCCTTTGGAGGATTGGGTCTTGGTTTTATTTGGGATTGCATGATCCATGCATTCCTGAAGGTGTTCATAGAATGCGTTTATAAAGGATTCTGCAGTCTGGGCCGTATTTTCCACAGGCCCGGGGGCTTTGAAGGATTCCACCTCGGTTTTGAGGAGTGTGAAATTTGCTTTAAAGAAGTTTTTTACTGTGGTTTTCTGGGCAGGGGGTGGGGTCGGGATGTGAATATCCAGTGAGATTAGTCATGGTCTGATCTTACCAGTGATGGATACACTTCTGGTCTGGAGCATAGAGTCCCCATGTTGGTGATGATCAGGTCCAGTATGTTTTCCCCTCTTGTGGGAGTGGTAACAAATTGTTCCATAGCATTTGAGTTTATAAATTCTAGGAACCTTTGGGCTAGGGTGTTGGAGCTAGAGTAATGCTCCCAGTCTATGTTTGGGTAGTTGAAGTCACCCAATATAATGGTGTTTGAAGAGACCTTCATATTTTCCAGTGTTCTCAGGAAGGCCGAGTGGGGTTCCTGGGTTTGGGCAGGTGGTCTGTAGCAGGCTATAAACTGGAAGGCAGTTTTACCCACTGTTAATTGCACATGGATAGTCTCTGATGCTTCGTACTGTGCCACCAACCTGGAGGTGTGGGTATCTTTGACAGATATTGATACTCCCCCTCCTTTTGTGGTTCGGTCCAAGTTTTGGGGCCGAAAAGCATGGTATGAGGTATAACCTGCTAGTGCTGAGGTGCTCTCAGGAGCCTTGAACCAGGTTTCTGTTACTGCACAGATGTCGATGTTATCCATGCTAAGGAGAGTTTCGAGTGCGTGCATCTTGCGGTTTAGACTTCTGGCGTTGAGTAGCATTACTCTTAGTATCTTATCCCTTGTGATACCTATGGAGGTGGGTTTGTCTTTTGAGCCTTGCCTAAAAAAGGCACTATGGGGGTAGCAAGACCCTTTGCCAATATCCGAAAGCCCAGGGGTGACAGGTGCAAGCCATCCCTAGCGAAGCATCGTGGCTTGTCGAGTATGTCATCCCAGGCTGACAGGCATTGGATCCCCTTTGAATGACACCAATACTTAAGCCAATTGTTGAAATTGATCATCTTGTCTTCATATTGTGGCATCATTCTTGGTGAGGGTAAGATGCTACTCAAGGTCAGGGTCATACCGGCCTGGGCTACATGGTCAGAGAGCTCCTCTATGTCTCTTTTCATGTAGTCCAGGGAGGTACATCTCAGGTCATTCACACCAGCATGGACAATGACTGAGTCATATTTGTACTTGCCTTGGAGTGACCTGAGTGCTTGTGTTATGTGGTGGATCCTAGCACCCAACAGGCAGCTCACCGTGACCTTCTCCTTGTTCAGCCTGATGAGCGGGATGTCAGTGTGCCTGACGATAGAGTCACCTATTACAAGTGTATCAGGTGTGTTGTTTAGCCTTAAGGGCTGTGACTGTTAGGCACACTGGCTTTGTGAGCTATGTGTTGCACGTGTTTTGTTTTGGGGTAGCGGTTGCTTGGGTGTCTGCTTTGGAGGTCTCTGCTGCTTAAGCAGATTTTTATTTAGAGCCTCCGAGTATGTTTTTGTGTGTTTATGTGTTTGGTTTGCTGTCGTGGTAGGTCTATGTGAGACTGGAATTGTAGTGAGTGTAGTTTCCTTCTCCTCCTGACTGGTTACACCAGTACTGAGTTGAGAGAGCTTAGCCTCCAGTTTGGCTATATGGTTGCATCTCTCACATGTGTTGGAATTTGTTGGGAGGAGGAGAGGGTTGTCTGTGTACATGAGGCAGTTGTAACATTGCCTCAAGATTCCCAGATTCACCAGCTGGACCAGAGAGGAGATTGACAACTGACCTTTGGACATGCTAGAATAGTATTGGGAATTCCTTTATAATTGAAAAAAGGGCCAATGGGGAACAAGGTACTCAAGGGGAGTTTGTGAGGGTGTAGTGCTTTTAATTTTTTAGTGCTGACTTATATAATTGCTTTAGTGAGCAAGTGCCAGGTAACTTAAATGCAATGTGTTACAGGTAACTTAAATGCAAAAACGACAAACAGTAACTTTCTTTCAAGTGAAACAAGGAAATAAGTACAGTAAGCAATGCAGATATCACTAAGGATCCACAGAAATGCTGAAAAGCTGCGTTTTAGGTGGAATTAGCGTTTCAGGGAAATAACAAGCAAACAAACAACAAGCATACAAACAAAGCTAGATTCAGCAGGCCTGGATCTAGTCTATGCTACAGCAAACAAGGTGTACCAATTTCAGTAAGAAACAGTTCAAATATGCAGGCACTATAAGCCTTTAACCAGAAATTCCCAGCTCAGAAGGGCAGAGTCCAGCCTCTCCTCCCACAAGAGTGCAGACCACAAACCTTCTTAATGTAAAATAATTGGCCTGAAGCCCAAGTGCTTAAACCAGAACTAATACACTTTTAGATTAACAGACACTGAGCCCTCAATCAGCAGTTCCCAACTTAGAAGGATGTAAGCTACCTGTCCTGCCACCACAGTGCAGGCCACAAACCTTCCTAATGTAAAACAACTGGTCTGAAGCCCAAGTGCTTAATCCAAAAGACTTAGAATTGTTGAAAACAAATACAGTGGAAAATCAAATTCTCCTATTTCCATAGTACTTTTAACAGTGAAAAATAACTGGTGTGACTTTTTCTGTTTTTCCCTTTGTGTCACATGTCTGTGTTGTTCAGTTTCCTCAGTGCAGAATATGTTGAATTTGCATGGAATCATATGGTACTTTATAAATTTGTATCTTTGTCTGCTCTATCTTGCTGTCCTATATAGCTTAAGTTTTTATGTTTTTGTTTTTTTTTCTTTGACTCAGAAAAGGCCCATGTAAAATGAATATGAAGTTGTGACTTCTTTCTGTTCATCAAATTCTCTGAAAATTATTACTATTACAAGAATACAGAGACACTACTAATGCACAGCTAAAAGCTAACTCTTTTCATAGGTTCATAAGTTCATAGGTGTGCACTAGGCTAATGGTCCTGGGGCCTTTACAAGCCTAGCCTATAGGATTATCCTGGCATTGTGCCACCTGACCTTAGTTCCCAGTGCCTCTGTCGAGTAAAGCCACTGGAGTGATCCCTGGGGTGAATTTTCTATTTCTCATCTACTCATCAATATTTCTCTTGAAGAAAGCCAGTGATGTGCTCTGCTTGACATGTATGGGAAGTCTATTCCATAGCATGGCAGTCTCTGGGTTATGAACCTGCCCTTCAGCATGTTCTGTTAATTGTGGTAATGAGGTTGAGGTCTCTGAAGTGTGTGGTGCAAAGGGACTGGGATTTCTTTAGATGTAGCATTTCTAACAGAGCTGTGTCAGACAAGGCTTTATAAGTAGGCGATATGAGACAGAGAATAGTTGGAGTTTTTTTAGTCTGTCCATACAGGACAAATGTTTAAGGCCTGGGATCCTCTTCATGAGGTACTTTTGTGGCCTCTCCAGTTGTTGCAGGTGTTTAGTGAGGTACATGCCAAATGGGGCATTGTACTCAATGATTGGCCTAATGAGGGAAGAGTAGAGGGAGACAATGACCTCTTTCTTCCTGGATGCAAAACCTGTAGTAATGAGATGTGCCACATAGAAGGACTTTCTGACCACAGTGGCAATGTGGTGGTCAAAAGAGAGTTTGCTGTCAACCTATGTTCCCAGATATCTTACAACGCCTTCTGTGTTCAGTGGACTACTATCGATGTGGTAATTCATGGGAACTGGGTTTTTCCCAAAGGGGATGATGACACACCTTTTGGCATTGAGCTTAAGGCCATGGTTCTGATGCCAGTCGGTCTCAGTGAGGCCTTTCTGTAGGTTGTCATCATCACTCGGGGAGTTAATAATAGCTCCCAACTTGCAATCATCTGTGAACTTTGTCAGCCAGAGTCCCTTCATGTTAGCCTGGACTTCAGAGAAGTAGATACCAAACAGGAGAGGACCAAACAAAGAAATCTAGACATCTCTGGAGAGAAAAAATGATTCAGGAGGAAGTGTCAGCTAAAGAAATGTTTATTTTTTCATGAAGAAAACTCGTAATCACTTTCTGTATTGGAAACTAATGGCACCCCCATAAGTCTTTTTAGAGTATGAAAAAGAACATAAATCCATTCATTATTTAATTACCTACTTTACTAAATTCTTGGGCAAGAGAGAATTGAAGCCTATCCCAGATCTCAGTAGACGTAGGCCAGGAGAGTAATCCTCTGTATGATTACAGTCTGTTGTAGGTCAGACACACACACACAACCACACACACACACACACACACACACACACACGCACATGCACACCCACACACACACACACACACACACACACACACACACACACACACACACACACACACACACACACACACACACACACACTCACACACACACACACTCCCCCCACATCACATCACACCACACACACAAAAACAAATGCTCACATACACCATGTAAATACAACACACAATCACACACACACACACACACACACACACACACACACACACACACACACACACACACACACACACACACACACTTGCACACACACATGCATGCACACACACACACTAAGTGCTATGCATAGTAATGAGCAATTTGGAGAATTTGGGATGTGCGAGGAAACCAGAGTGTGTGGTAAAAACCCACAGGAATTCTGATTAAATTGTATAAATACTCTCTAGAAATTCTTACAGGAATCAGTAATTCAAAATTATTTTTCTGTGGTGAATGGCTTGAACAAGATGAAGTAAAATAATAGCAAACAATGGCATATTTTGGCAATACTGAGTGTACTGCAGACAGAAACTTTAATTGAAAAATAAAAGCATATAAGCATGGCAGTCTCCATCATGTCATGGTGTGGTAGGAAAACATATGGCAAAAGGAAGACTAATTGGGTGCAATATAGCAAATACATATGCCGTAACTGATAATGGAAAATAAAGGAAAGAAATTTGAGGACAAAGGTTAGGTAAGATTGTTAATTCAGTTTATGACAAACGGGTTATATTACCACTTGTGACTTGTTGGAAGGGACAATTAGGAAAAATAAAGAACACTGTAGAGTTGGGGTGGGTGGGCTGCTAAGTCCAGTCTTGTTTGAACTTCACATCAGTGTTGAGGTATGTAGTATAAAAGGAATATCAAAAAGTGGGAGGCAGGGGAGGGTATAAAACTACCAGTGTGATTAGATACACATATGACATGATAATGTTACTTAAAGAGGTAAGATTGGTTAGGTATATGATTATTACATTTCATGACAAAACTAAAAAAAAAGTATTGGAGTGGAATTAAACATGGAAAAATTGAAAGTGATTAGTGAATGTATAGGCTAAGAAGTGTGCGATTTATTAAAAAAAGAAAAAAATTAAAATCATATATAGTGTAAGAGGTATGTGTGTCACAAAATGGGGTAGAGTATTAGAAAAAAATTATGAAGTTAGCAGTGTTTGGAAGACTTTTGAAATGTTAATAAATAAAAACTAATAGTTTAATTTAGTCATACTGAGCTTAGGAGGCAAAGCTATATGAGTTTATGAGGGTCTGGAAAAATGAAACGGAGTTAAGTAGAGCTTTTTCAATTTTGTGGCATTGTAGACTGAATCTCATTGAAAGGGAAATTATATTTTATTAAGAAAAGGAGGTTTTTGAATGATGACTCCATGCTGTTCTTTATTTCTCTAAATATGTATAATACTTGAGTGTAATGAATGGGGTGATAGGTATGGAATGTGTATGATATTTAAGAAAAGATATGGAGAAATGCATGTGTTGAGTTTATGAAGAAAATAGAAAATGCAAAACATCTTGTGTTAAATGAAGCATTTAAAAAGTTAAAATATGGAATACATACATAGTAACTTTAGAAACTAATATAGTGGTATAATAGAATTCTGTAGCAATATTACATAACCAAGAGTTGGTGAGACTTGATATTAGAAAAGGAGTGAACTCATTAAGAGATTACAACAAGGGTACACAGAAAGTTCAATGGGAGGATTTACTTTTGAAGGTTTCACTAGAAAGGGATTGCTATAAAGTATGAAGCACGGTATAAAACTATGAATTAAGAAATATGCACTGTTAAAGGATGGCGTATAAAAGAAACATTGGTACATATATTTTGACATAAGGGAATAAAACAGCTTTGAGAAATGCTGACAAAAAAGCTGAAATGTAGCAAAGTGAGGCACGTAAATGAAATATGATATAATATGTATATTGTGAAAATTTGAAGCCAAATAAAATGTAAATCATAGATGTAGTTATATGTTCTGTGTACAAAATTTAGAATCAAAACATATGGGGAGATATTATATAAAACTCTAGGATAATAATGAAATGATGGGAAAGGAAAATTATTATGTAAAGAAGGACCAGGGTAAAATGTTTTTCTTTATTTCAGAAATGGAAGACAAATAGTGAGTATTTAGTTCTGGTAATGTGTATTGTATTTATTTTATTTTAATTATCTTATTTAATGTGTTAAATAGAGAAATAGTCTCCAGTAAAAGAGTATAATAAGAAAAATGTCTTTAGAAATATGACGCCTTCCCATTTTGATTGGGTATTTAAGTGTAATAAGTCTCTAGATGACACTGGCATCCAATGTCATGTGCAGAGTGTGGTACAGTAGTGTTCCATATTGTTTCCCAGAGAGCTGAGGACTTTATTTTCTGTGGCTTACAGTAGAGTAGAGTGTTGGGGAAGAGTACTGTAATAATGGACAGTGCATATTCTAACCTGCACAGCAGCAGCACTGACTGCTACCACTCATCTGGCTTCTAGTGACAGTAAGGTGGATACCAGGAATACACTGACTGCTATAGCTCATCAGGCAGTAAGTTTATATGTTATAAGAAACCATATGGCTGAGTCAAAATCCTGTTGACTTTTATTTTTATGTGGGAAGCAAAGGAAAGATTGGGATTGAATACGAGTCCTAAATATTTTCAGGATGTAGTTACTGAAAGGAAGATCCAGTAGGGTAATATTTTCTGAAACTGGTTGCAGTCATAATGAATAGCATTATATGAGATTTTGCCATATTCATTTTAAGTTAATTTGCCAGGGATTGCTTGTGATACTGGGATGTTGGGCCTGCAGCCCCCACTTTCATTTGAGCATACTTTTTTATATAAAAGTAATTTAATTTTTTATTTTAAAAAATTTATAAGAAGCAGTTTGTAGCAGCTGCATTTGTCCGTTCATGGAACTCACGCTGTGTGCATGTGCAAGTTCTGTGGTATTACTATTTATGTCTTTAAGGGAAAAAAATCTTCAAGGCTCTTAAAACAGACTGGAATCTTGGCATACATCAAATAACTCACCCATAGTTTATAGCAGTTTTAACTGCATGGATTTACTCATGGAGCGGGCTGTTAGGGTCAGCAGCCTGTCACATGATCACAGCTTGCATGTGTATGTGACATGGCTAATGATTTGAGAAAATGAGGGAACTTCCAAGAGGAAGTAAAAGTTGAGGAGTTCTCTTCCCGCACAGTATAAAGAACATTGTGTGGACACGACTATCATATGTGTGAGTGCACCACAGGAGCTATTTATTTATTTTCATTTTCTCCATCTTGGAAACAGACCCTTCTTTTTTATTTTGTAGTTTGTAGCAGCTATTGTTTTTGCAGGTGAGTCAGCTGAACAAGTAATGATTATCAATTAAAGTTTGTCTAAACATTTTTTTTTATCCTGGTAGGGTCAACCAGATAATTTAGGCTAGGCAGCTAGTTTTGTGAGCTGTTTATGGATGATTTTTTTTCCCTAATATCTTAATTCTGGCAGGGCCAACAAAATACTAGGTGGGCAGTGTTTTGGGGGCTATTTGTGGGTTTG
The DNA here is from genome assembly GCF_019279795.1 of Protopterus annectens. NCBI lineage: Eukaryota > Metazoa > Chordata > Ceratodontiformes > Protopteridae > Protopterus > Protopterus annectens. The sequence goes on from NC_056749.1 coordinate 422,489,329, forward strand.
TGGATTTTTTTTTTAATTTTAATATCCTGGCAGGACAAAGCAGATACTTTAGGGGGAAGGCGATTTGTAAGGGGGTGGGGACTGTTTGTGGATGAAATTATCTTTTTTTGATCTAGTATATCTTGCTTTTTTTATTCTGGCAGTGTCAAACCAGACACTGTAGGCAGGCTGTTGGTTTGGGGGCTATTTGTGGATGATGTTTTTTTTTTAATTTAATACCTGGCAGAGTCAAAACAGGTACTTTAGTTAGTTAGGTAGTTGGTATGGGGGTTGTTTGTGGACGCAATGATTGGTCCTGCTGTTTTATTTTTGAAACTCTGGCTTTGCACGACTGATGTGTATTTTGGTGAAATAAGATTGATCACAAGCTCTGAGCTCTGGCTATTATTTAAATGGATAAAATGAGAGAATAACAATGGGCCTAGCACTGAACCAAAAACAACTGCCATGGCTACAGAAACTGTTTCTGTTTTGGTATTGAGACCTATTACCCTAAAGTGTTCTGTCTAATAAATAGTTATTAAACCACAGATTTTTTTATCAGAAGAATCAGAGGAGAATAGTTTTTCTAGTAGTCTAGCATTGTCCTCTGTCTCAGAAGTATATTTCATGTCTAGAATAATAACACTGGTAAGCAGTTCATTGTCTACATTTTTGTAACTTTGTCTGATGACATAGTATATAACAGTAAGTGAACAGTAATTTTGGTAAAAATGGATTATTTGCCTATAAAGATACCATATTTGATGATAAATTATTCTTTGCACAATTTTAGCTAGTGGACAAAGATTTGCAATGTGTCAAAACTTAGCAGCAGTGGAAGGGGAGGGGGCTTTAGTAGTAGAAAAAACAGTACATGCTTAAAACTGTGAGATAGAGCAGTTCATAGGTAGAAGATTTTCAATGTACGGAGATGGTGTATTAAGAATATGACTAACAAGATTTAGGCATTTGGGGTAAATGGCACTAAATACATGCTTTTCATACAGTCGAGGTTATCTAAAAGACATTGGACTTGTGATGCATTGATTTGTTTGAAGCAGAACGGAGGGTGATGCAGATACTTATGCAGGTATGTGAAAGGAGATCCTGGCTTTATGTTGATGCATTTTAGTCTGGTGACAGTGGTAGGGGGAAGTGACATTATCTTTATTATTGTTGATATATCTGTTGTTAAATAAAGTAGATGATGCATGCATTAATAGCTTTTTTTTGGGGGGGTGTATTTCTTACTGTTTGATAAAAAAAATTGAGCCAATCTGCTTTTCCAGCATATCCCTGACATAGTTCTCCATTGCCAATCATGAGCGGACAGATGATCCACTGTGGCGACCACTAACCGGGAAACGCCGAAAGAAGAAGAAGAAGAAGTATCAATTATTATATCTCTCTATAGCATCAAGAATTAGAAACGTTTATTATCATTGGTAGGGTCTGCCTTCAAATCTTTTTATTCATTGTCTGTAGCTTTAATGTGTTTTTTGTCAGTAGTAAGGCATGAGGTGACCTTACTATAAAGTCTAACTTTTTTGAGAGGAAATAACTTACATCCAATGGGTGACAAAATGATAAACAAGGTGAACAATGAAGATACGTGGTCTGAGCAGCTGTATTATATACGTCAATTTATTGTCTGTAGTTGAGTACAGAAAATAATGTCACATGAATCAGAGATATTCCTAGTGAGTAAACATTTCTAGAGGTAATTTCTTAAGTATAATTAACCAATAAGTAATAACAGAAACATACAATACATACAATAAATACAATCATTTTCATTGAACCATATTTAAATAACAGGTTAATAAATATCACATGCTAAAGAACAACCAATTCCATAATAATAGTCAAGTATGTGGCATCTTGCCTGAGTTGCCATTTAGATTCACAAGCATCAAGATGATCACTGACAACTCACCCTTACAGATTCAGTCCTTATTTGTTCAATAATTAAACATTTAAAATCATGAGCAGGAAAATTAACAATGTGTTTATATAATGCGTTGGTATTTTTCTGTTTCTTTATATCCTGTAGATGCTTATGAACTTAAATGGCAACTCAGGCTCAATGCCATACACCATCCAAGGCTAAATGATGCTTGTTCTATAAGCCCTATTTTTAAAACCAAATATTTTAGTGTTAATTAAATGAAGTTAATTGTTGACTATTATCATGGGATGGGTTGATATTTAGCATGTGACATTTATTAACCTGTTATTTAAATATGGTTCAATGAAAATTATTTTAGCTCTGATCAAGTTCTGAAAAGAGTAAGAATGAAAGTACTCGACTTGTTTAATAAATTACGATGTTTTATAGCTGGCTGTTTATTTGTCCTTGCTAGCACTGCAACAGGACTTCCTTTTGTGGTTTTAGTTTATCATCTGTATGATTCCTAGTTTGTCTAAAAACTGACAAGTACTGGTTTTGGTTCAATTGTAATTTTATGCTGTTACTTCATTTAGTGTAATATGACTGAATAACTGCATTCATTTCTTCGATGAAATGCTGTAAGCAATCTGCAATAAAGTAATGGGACAGTAAATACTGTCAAGTATTGATTCACAGTCAGGAGTGCTTTCAGTTGCAAAGTGAATTATTACTGACATAATTCACTTCCTGCCACTTGGCTGATTTAGTAAATTAAAGTCACACAAATATCAATGAATATATTTACTGACCCCTTATTGATGTATATGTTATAGCCTGACAAGTTGGAATGTTTAATTACTTAAGCAATAACATTATGTTATATATGTAAATATTTCTTTCCTTTTGTTGAGTACTTTCATTGCTTATAAGGTCGAGACACAAGCAGGGCTACTTTGCTCTGGTACTAATGCCTGTTACAGGTAACCTGCCTGAGAGCTTCTGGATATGAGAGAAATAAGACAGTGGCTTACTGGTTATGAATTGATGTGGGTTGGGCCATAAAGGACTGCTATATTTTTTATATCCACCAGGATTGCTAATACAGGTTAAGGTATGCCAAAACCTTACCCCTCCCTTTAATCCTTTATTATATCAGGTACTATAGTATTTATTTATTTTGGAAATGTAGCATGTCACTCAATAAATGTATGCAGAGTAGTACATTATGAAATAGTTATTTTAAAAACATGCACACCATTGCTGCAAGAAGGGAATGTTGTACAACTTTAAATAAACTGTTAGAGACAGTGTTGAACTTTCCTGAGTTGATATACTTAGAGGCACCAAATATCTTTGATGGGAGGAGGGGGGCTGATCTATTGATCTGCATACTGGTGAACAGTTTACCATGACAACCTCAGCAGTCAATTTCAGGAAGGCTAGTATCTCCAGATGTTGCTTTGACTGCAAACTTTCAAGAATCCAGTCTAAGATGTAGTGAATTACTGCCATTAATGTTCTCCTTTTAATATCTCTCATAGATTCATAGATTCATAGGTTCATAGGTGTGACGTAAGCTAACAAACATGGGGGCCTTTTTAAACCTAGCCATGCATCTCAAATCTCAAGTTCTGGTCCCCTTGGTAGTATAAGCAGTGGCATGGGAGATTAACCTTTTACAGCCTACCTGTGTCCATCACAGACATTATGTGCCAAACCAGGGGTGAATTTCTGGTTCCACATCCAGATGTCCAAGATGCACTTCAGTTGTCTTCACATGGATAGGGAGCCTGTTCCAGTGAAGGGGTAGTCTCTTTGATAGATACCTGTCTCTCCAGTAGGTCCTATTTATATGACAGGCAAGCTTTAAGTCTTTAGAAGGATAATTTTGGGTCTGTTTGTTTTGCACATATGCAGGAGATCCATCAGAGTAGGGTCCGAAGATGCATTGCATGCCAGGCATAGCTCTCACCTCAGTATCCTACAAGAGACAGAATACAGGGATCATGCTTTGAGGTAGTATACATAGAACATGTTATTTATGTCCTGATTATTTTAGTGGGGAATCTCTGTGGACATTTCAGCTGTTGTATATGCCTGCTTAAATACATACCAAAGGGAACATTGTACACAGTGATATGTCTGATGAGTGCCGAATACAGTGGAACAATGACATCCTTGGACCTGGATACCATACATTTATTTGCAAGTTGTGCAACACAGAATGATTTCCTAATTACCACAGACAAGTGATAGTCAAAGGTTAGATTATTGTCTGTGTGTGCCCCCCAAGTCCCTGACTTCTGGGTCAGCTCATAGGGGTGTGTCAATATGATAGTTATCAAAGGTGGATATCTTCCTAAAGGTTCATAGGTTGGTACTAGGCTATCAGCCCTAGGGCCTATACAAGCCTAGCCATAACAATTCCCTGGCTATTTCTTCCCACATTATTTACTTTCCTGGACCACTGTCTAGCAGGGTGACTGACGTGATCCCTGGGGTGAATTTCCTTTCTCCCATCCAATCCTCAAGGTTCCTCTTGAAGAGGTCCAAAGAGGCACTCTGCTTGACATGTATGGGCAATCTATTCCAGAGTCTGGGGAGTCTCTGGGTCAGGAACCTATCCCTCCAGCATGTTTTGTTTATTGTGATGACAAGGTTTAGATCCCTGGAGCGTGTAGCTCTGAGGGATTGGGATTTCTTTAAGTGTAGCATGTCCAACAGCTCTGGGTTTGACATGGCCTTGTATGTTAAGCAGAGATCGCCTCTGAGTAGACGATATGCGACAGAGTATAGCTGGAGTTTTTAAGGTGGTCAGCATAGGGCATCTGCTTTAGGCCTGTGATTCTTTTAGTGAGGTATTTCTGAGGCCTTTCCAGTTGTTGCAGATGTCTTGAGAGGTACATACCAAATGGGGCGTTGTATTCTATAATGGGTCTAATGAGGGATGAGTACAGTGGGACAATGACCTCCTTTTTCTGGATGAAAAGCCCTTCGTGATGAGGTGTGCCACATAGAAGGATTTCCTGACTGTTGTGGCGATGTGGTTATCGAAGGTGAGACCACTGTCCACCTGTGTCCCTAAGTCTCTTATCACACTTTCTGTGTTTAGTGTACTGCCACCTATATGGTAATTCATGGATACATGTTGTTTCCCAAAGGGGATAACAATACATTTCTTGGCATTGAGCTTGAGCCCATGGCTCTGGCACCAAGCATCTGTTTCTGTAAGGCCCTTTTGTAGAGTATCCACATCATTTGGGGATTCAATAATGGCTCCCAGTTTGCAGTCATCTGCAAACTTTGTTAGCCAGAGTCCCTTAGTGTTGACCTGTACTTCAGAGAAGTAGATGCCAAACAAGAGCGCCCCAGGACTGAACCCTGAGGTACTCCACTTGTCACTTGTCTGGAGCTGGATTTGGAGTCGGCTACTTTTACAGTGTGGGTTCTATCAGTAAGCCATTTAGCAACCCATTGGGTGACATAGGGATTAATGCCCAACTTAGTAAGTTTATCTATGATTCCAGAGTGGAGGATGGTGTCAAAGGCCTTGGCAAGTTCTAGATAGGCTGTGTGGACCACCTTACCCTTGTCCATGGCTCTGGAGACTGATTCAAAGAAGTCAATCAGGTTCAGGAGACAAGATCGGCCCTTCACAAACCCAAACTGGGTGGGGTCCAGTGTTTGAAGGTTACCAATGTCTTTGTTTATAAGTTCCATGATAATACGCTTCATGGCTTTGCAGATAAGGCTTGTCAGACTGATGGGACGGTAGTTTCCGGGATCCAAGGTGGATCCCCCCTTGTGGATGCTATTATGCATTTTTTGGCATTTAGTTTTTGTTTATGGCTCTGACACTAGTTATGTGCATATGTCAGACATTCTTGGAAAACATTAGTGTTGGTTGGGGATTCTATGACTGCTACTAATTTGCAGTCATCTGCAAATTTGATTAACTTATGGCTCTTGACACTGACCTTGACTTCAGAGAAGTAGATGCCAAAAAGGATTGGACCCAGGATCGACCCTGAGGGATTTTGCTGGTGACCAGCCTCTTTGCAGATGTGGAATTCTCAATTTTAATTTCCTGGGTCCCATTTGTGAGCCACTTGGCTGTCTACTGGGTAACATATGGGTTTATACCTAACCTCTTGAGTATGTTGACAATGCCCAAGTGGGATACTGTGTCAGATGCCTTGGGTAGGTCAAGGTAGATGGTATGAACTGTTTTACCCTCATGAATTGCTTTGGTGACCTTCTCAAAGAAGTCCACCAAGCTGAGTGGGCATGACCTGGCCTTGACAAAAAACAAACTGCATTATGTCGAGTGCCTGATGGCCTCCCATGTCATTACTGATAATTTCCATGATAATTTTTTCCATGGCTTTGCACAAGAGACTAGTGAGACTTATGGGTCTGTAGTTTCCAGGATCCATATATGGCCCACCTTTGTGCAGGATTGTTACTGTTCTCCATTTGTGAGGCATGTAGCCTGTTTGGAAGCTACAGTTAATTAGTGATTGCAAAAGGTCTAAAAGGTCTTGTTTCATGCTGTTTAGAAGGCAGCCTGGGATACTGTCAGGCATATTGACGCAGTTTTCTTGGCATTACAGAAAGCACTAGGGACCTGTTCCCTATTGATAGTTGGGGGAGTTACATTTGATGGTATTTCCTGAGAGGAGGATGAGGGAGAGAGGGGTAAGATTGGAGCTGAATTTGTCAGCCAGTAGGTTTGCTATGTCTTCTGGCTCGGTACAAGTGGCTCCATTTACAATGAGCTCTGCACACAATTGTGTATTGCCTTTGAGATTGTGAACATAGCTAAAGAAGGTCTTGTGGTCATTCTTGACCTGGTAGGCCAGATTTACCTCAAATTTGGCTTTGGTAGACTCTACTTGCCCTCTGAGTTGTTTGTTTAGTTTGATTAGAGTGGTTTTATCCTGCTGGATACTACACTTTTTAATTTTTGCCATGATTTTTTTACTTCTGTTGTAAAGCCTATTGATTTTGTGATTCCACTAGGGTGGCTTGTTTCTTGAGTTAGTTCTGTACTTAATCCTGGTGAGTACAACTGCCTCTATGCAGCTATTAACATTCTTATACGGGGTTTTGGAGATAAGTTCTGGATAGTGTTCTCATGATTTGGAGGAGCTTAAAATGTTTCCAGTTTTCACTTAATAGTATGAAGTTGCCTTTAGAGTAGGTCCTGAATCTTCCAGTATTAGTTGGGGATCTGGGTTTTATGTTACTTCAAAGGAGATGATTTTGTGGTTTGATCTTAAGGAGTGTGCAGTGATCTCCAGTATTAATGAGGACCAGATCCAGTATGTTTGCAGTCCTGGTTGGTGTACTGATAATCTAGTCCAGGAGTTTGTGTTTACAAAGTAAAGGAATCTCTATTTCCTGGTCACCTTACTGACAATCTGGTCCAGATGTTTGTGTTTACAAATTCCATGAATCTCTTCACCTGCACTTTTGGTGTCCTATATAATTCCCTGTTAACAGTGGGGTAAGTAAAGTCATGCATGAAGATGGTATTGGTTTATGGTGAGTACCTCAGTTAACTTAAATATGTGATATGGGTTTCCTGGGTCATGGAGAACGTATAGTTTGCAAGGAAGTGATATGGAATTTTTCCTATGGTGATTTGAACATAGAGAAGTTCAACTGCATTGTCCTGTTTGACCAGCCCTGAGGTATATTTATTTTTTATGTAAATTGAGATGCCTCCACCTTTTGTCCCTACCTGTGCAATAGATGGTCTAAATGTCTACAAGGCATTATAGCCTTGCACTGGCGGGGTGCTCTCCACAGCTTCAAACCATGCCTTAGTAACTGCACAGGCTCATAGGTCCATAGGTGTTTACTACACTGATGACAACGACGGCCTTTTTAAACCTAGCCATGTATCCCAAATCTCTGACAAGTTCTCGTACCCTTGATAAGTGCAAGCAGGGTCTTGGGAGATGAACCATTTAGGAGATGAACAATTTATAGGCTTCCTGTGTCCATTAGAGACACAGGTGCCAAACCAGGGATGAATTTCTTATTCCCCGTCCCATTGTCCAAGTTACACTTAAATTGGGTTAGGGAGGAACTCTGCTTCAAATGGATGGGGACAACAGCAAAGAAAGCAAACCTCATAGTCAAAAGTCAGTCCAACACAAAGTAAAACTTGTAAAAACAGAAGTTCTGACTACTATGGCAGGATAAAATCAAGAAACTGTATTTTGATAAATATTTTCGTGGACTGTGCCACTTTTTCAGACCATAAAACATAATAAAAACAGTATAAAAGTTAGTCAGTTAAATAATACACACCAACATAAATTCAAAGCCAACAGACCAATAGAAAAATACAATAAATAAGTCAATGAACCAGCATCCAAGCTTGTAAAACCAGTTTTAAAGGGACAATGCCATTAAGTCCTGGCTCCCTGTGTGCCTGAAGGGCAATACCAAATCGCCACCTCTGATGTCCTCATAAGTTATTTGTTAATAATTTATGAAGACATCAGATGTGGTGATATGGTAAATAAAGTGGAACAAGCAGAATTTAAATGAGTGGCTTGCTTTTTGAGTTAGTTCTGTACTTCTTCCTGGTGGGTACAGCTGCCTCTATGCAGCTATTAACTTGGTTGTATAGGGTTTCTGTGAACAGTTCTGCATAGGCAGCAGTGTTCTCAGGGTTTATGGGGTTTGAAATTTTGCCAGATTATCACTTAATAGGAGGAAGTTAGTCTTAGCTTCTGAATATTCCAGGCTTGGCTTGTGGTCCAGATTTTATTTTTACTTAAGAGGAGACCATTTTGTGGTCTGACCTTATCAGGGAAGACATGACACAGACATCAGCATTCTTTAGGGTGGGAACAACTTGTAGGAAGGGGAGTTACTTACCACTACTTTTATGATATTGCAGTGATATTCTCATTAATAGTTCTTTTTTGTCAGCCTTCATTGCCCACAGCACTGCATTTTCTGCATTATTGCAAAGCTAATTGACATTGGGTAGTTCAGTAAGTGTCTGCACAATCCACCTTTCCCCTTTGCTGAGTTAAGTGCCTTTGTATATATAGACATTACTTAAGTTGGGGATGCATCTGGAAATCTTCAACCACATTATCAATTGGTAGTGAAAAATATATGTAACAATGAAGCTCTATGTTAGAAAGAAAGTGCTTACCACTATTTATATTAAATTTGTCAATTTGAGCTGTTTCAAAATATAAGTAACTAATTTTAAAATGCATTTCTGTATAAAAATGAGCATACTGACTAAATTATGAATACCTTTATAACTCACAAGTAATAACATGAGTAGAGTAGAACAGTCTGATTGAATTGCAATGTATGATAAATAGAAGAAATTAACATTTCTTTAGTAAGTAATTGATATATAACGTCATATGGCAACACTAAGTCTTTTACAACATCCATGACCCTGAATAAGTTTGTTTTATACATACACACAATTTACCACTACATCTAACAAGTGATGAAATACTACTGCACAAAACATGTGTGTGTGTGTGTGTGTGTGTGTGTGTGTGTGTGTGTGTATATATATATATATATATATATATATATATATATATATATATATATATATATGTATATAGTTTCAAAACTTCAAACTTCAAATGGCCGAGACCATAAGATCGAAGTTTTCAAACTTCGAACGTTTTGAATGGAGATCACCATACAATGTGGAACAAGATATTTACCATTTTCCTCACTATAGTGCAATCTCAGAGTTGGTATATTTATTCAGCAGGGGGTGTGGGGATGCAGAGGGGCTTGTCCCCCTGCAAAAATATAAACATTTTTTAATTTCATTTTCAAAGTTTCAAAACTTCGATCTTCTGGTCTTGACCATTTGAAGTTCGAAGTTTTGAAACTTCAAGCTTTAGAAGTAGCTCCATGTGTGTGTGTGTGTGTGTGTGTGTGTGTGTGTGTGTGTGTGTGTGTGTGTGTGTTGTATATATATATATATATATATATATATATATATATATATATATATATATATATATATAGGGGGCGGAAACTGTGATGCAGCAGTTAGTGTTGTCGCCTCACAGCAAGAGGTTCTCCGGTTCAATTCTTGGCTGGGGTGCTTACTGTGTGGAATCTGCATGTCCTCCCTGTGGTCGCGTGGGTTTCCTCCGGGAGCTCCGGTTTCCTCCCACATCCCAAAAACATGCAGTAGGTAGATTGGACACTCTAAATTGGCCCTGGGTGTGAGTGTGTGCATGTGTGCACCTTCTGTGCAAGGTTGGGCGCCGGGCTGGCAACTCGGCACCGTAAAACTCTGCTGCCAATCATGAGCAGACAGATGATCCGCTGTGGCGACTCCTAACCAGGAAAAGCTGGAAGAAGAATATATATATATATATATATATATATATATATATATATGTGTGTTTATTTTTCAGCAGTACTTTACAGTACTCATTTGTAGTTTGATGCCTGCTGGTTTAAAATGTAACCATTTGGTATAAGGATGCCACTTTAATGAATTCTGTGTACCGTTGAGATTAAAACTGGGAAGTTTAAAAGGAAGCTTCTGGATATATCATTTCATACTGCAGTGGTGGTGCTGCGGTAGCGTTGTTGCCTCACAGTAAGACGTTGTCCTGTTCGATTCTCAGCTAGAGCATCTTTTGTGTGGAGACATGCGTGAATGGGCGTACCTTCATTGAAGGTTGTGCATCAGAGCCAGCAAATCGGCACGTAAAAATCTACTGCCAATCATTAGCGGACCAGAGTTCCACTGTGGCGACCCCTAACCGGGAAAAGCCGAAAGACACAACAACTGAATTAACAGTTTGAAAACAATAAGTACACTGAAGATTGTTTACATTTATTGGAAATTTAAAAGTAAGCTTCTGGATACATTATTTCATGTTGAATTAACTGTTTGAAAACAGTAGGTACTCTGAAGACTGTTTACATTTATTAGGAAGTTTAAAAGGAACTTTCTGGCTACATATTTTGTGCAGATTTTCTGTTTGATAACAGTCAGCATTTGGAAATGGACTCTCTTTGCATGATGCCGCATTATAGTGAACTTTAGAGATATTTATACATTTTTTTACTGTTGGTGTTTATATACGTGTGTGTGTGTGTGTGTGTGTTTGTGTGTATGTCTGTGTGTCTGTGTGTGTGTATATGTATATATGTGTGTGTGTGTGTCTATATGTATATATATATATATATATATATATATGTGTGTGTGTTGTGTGTGTGTGTATGTATGTATGTATAGATATATATATATATATATATATATATGTGTGTGCGTGTGTGTGTGTGTGTGTGTGTCTGTATGCATATGTGTGTGTGTGTGTGTGTGTGTGTGTGTGTGTGTGTATATGTATATGTACATGTACGTGTGTGTGTGTGTGTGTGTGTGTGTGTGTGTGTGATATAATTTTCTTAATATTATGCTTCTATACCTTCACTAGGCCTTGTGACCCCCACAAGAAAGTAAAATAAAATAAAAAAATGCAATTATCATTTAAACAGACTACAAATTATTTTAATACCTTTTCCCTGTAATATCTGGTTGATCTCTATTGATAGCATGAATGCTCCATTGCAACTTCAACTTATTCAAATAATTTTTCCTTTCCCCCTTTTCTTCTGCATTTTACAGAAGACTCTTTCCTCATACCTGTACTTTACAGTTTGCAGGCTGTTCTGTCTGAAGCTGCACTGAGGCCAGACATCACTGGAAGACCAACCAGTCAGGTAGTAAGGCACCTGTGCATCTCAGGAAGGAACCTGATGAAATTATTTAAGCCTATTTAGTTCCTTCACATTTCTGGGGGTAGGAGGATGGGAGTGCTATCCATCTCTATGCATTCATAGCTGGTATGGTGCAGTGTGAATATTTTGCTTTTTAGCAAAGACCTTTGGTAAAAAAGTGCCTAAACTCCTTCAATGATGATGCAGTCATTGTGTTTCTTATTAAAAAATAAAATGTATTTGTTTTTGCAGATGCTATGTTTAGTTTAGTTCATTACTGCCTCTTCATGTGGTAATGTTTTTAAAGGTGACATGCATTTTCTAAACTATATGAAGTATGAAGCTCTAATGTCTGGTATTTACTGACTGCTATCCTCAATTCAAATATGTTACAAAGGACAGGGAAAAATCTGAGGTGAAATCAAGGACTTTCTGCAAAATCAGGGACAGCTGAGAGCACACCTTTCAACTGTCCCCAATATTTTAGCTCAGTATTTTGGTCTGTCCCTAAAACAATAAAAATAGAAAAATGTTCTGTCCTTCTAAAGCTGATGATTTAAGAAGAAAAGTTGTCAAAGTACATTTAATAAGCAATGACAGTCGTTAGACTTACGGTCTTCTTTTACTTTAGAAATTTCATGCTAATTCACATTTTTTTTATTTTGCCAACTTTCCAGTTAATGCTATTAATATTTTAAAATATGACCCTGATTTGAGGCATTTGCCTCTGATTATGTCTTGATCTGTTACTATTCTGGAGGTAAGAAGGCTATGATTGAAAGTTATGGATCGGCATGGCAGTGGCTGACAGAATCATGTTAAAAATTAATTTATGTAGCTCTTTCATTTTCTTTGCAGTTACACAATGGAGGTGATTGCTGATTGCTTTGTGGGGGAAGAGACAACATTTTTGTATGTGAAAATAAATGGGCAAAAGGTGGCTAGTGGGGGGAGAAAGCAGTTCTAAGAGTCTTGAGCAACAAGCTGAAATGGCCATTATGTCTTTTACTTTTTAAGACTTATAGAAAAAAGGGAATTGAGGGAGGGGGCGTGGCCAAGATGAGCACTGAGTAACAGCACTTTCTGTCTGCTCTGTCTTTACAGAATATTTATGACAGGATTTTTTGAGTATATCTATCCTAATTTTTTTTTTTTATATATATATTTGGATTCTATTAATCATTCTTTAGGATAGTATATAAAACATTTTGGCAATTTTTTTATTTTCTCTTGTCAAAAAGTATTAGAGAAAATATCTGGACTTCAGACTACAGGATGAGCTATTCCAAATCTACTCTTCAAGAAACAACTATTAAGAAAGAACTTCAGTCACTATTAACTAACATTCAAGAATTGACAGCAAAGATTGATAGAATGGGTGTGAAACTGGATAATTTCAAAGAAAAATGTTCCCAGCAAATGGAAATATTACACAAAGACCTTAAACAGCAAAAAAGACAGATTACTGGTATAGAGACTTCACTAAATGATATGGTCACTAGAATTCAGGAAGGTGAGCACAATATAGACTTTCTTTTAAAACAAAATACTCTTTTACAAACAAAAAAATATGGTCTAGAGAATAGATCACGAAGAAATGATATCAGACTTTTTGGTTTGCCTGATAATGTTGAAGAAGGTAATATGGAAAAATTCTTAACTCCCTGAAATATTACAGCTTCCTGAAGCTCTCTCATATGGGATAGAAAGAGCACACAGGTCCTTGGCTACTGCAAAAAAGGTAAATCCAATTCTACTAAATATGTTATAGTGAAGTTTTTATCTTCTCATGACAAGGAGATAGTGTTAAAGACTGCTTGGGCTAAATCTCCTATCAAATATAAAAAAAGTCATATGCTTTGATAATGATTACTCTTCTTCTGTAATTGTCAAAAGAAAACTTTTTTGCTAATGCTAAAAGAAGTAAAGAAAGCCCAAATAAAGACCCATCTATTATTTCCTGCCAGATTAAAAATATTTCTTCAGGATGGTCCAAAAATATTTGATGACATAGACTCTGCCATTACCTTTGTCAAAACAAGAAAACTGCTTGATAAAATAGAGGATATGGAGTGGACAAATGCCAGCCTAAAAAAAAAATGCTGATAATTCCTGGAAGACCTCTGGATATAATAAGTGACTTATTAAGCTATTTTACTATGGCTTTTTTTTACCCAAGTCTTAAAAACTAGCCCAGAAGTTGGGGAAGTGGAAATGGTTCAACAGGTGAGTCTTTGTTGTTTAAACATTTTTTTATGGTACATAGTTATTTTAATGGTATTTTATAGTTTGTTATTATTAACATTAGTTTATTCTAGTTCAATTTTTATAACAAGTAAAAGCTATTTATTTATTTATTAATTTATTTATTATCTTTATATAGTGGTTGTTGTCTGTTATAATAAATGCTCCGTATGTTTGGGACTGACATTTATGGTATTTTAAGGAACTATAGTAGATACAGAGACTTATAGATGATAAAATGAGAGTCTTTGTTACAATAGAATTTATTTCATTTGTTTTTAACTGTTTGCTGTTTCATTTCCCTGCCTCTCTGTAGAGAGAGACTCTTCACTGATATTGTTGCCATATTGTTGCTTTAATAATTATGTTTCCCATCTCCTGTTCTGCTGTTGGAATGTGGTGTTATTTCTGATAATAGACATATGAAAAGTTTATATTTTCTCCCTTTCAGTGACCTGATATGTTTTGAAGTAATTCATTTGATATTTATTTTAGAAATGCAAATATTTATGGAGAGATTTTAATTTATTTCTTTTGTTTTTCTTTCTATTTTCCTCTTTGCTGTTGGTTGTGAAGAAATGGAGGATTTTGTATAGAATTATATTTTTGTGGTGGTCTAGTGGTTTACTGGGTTTGGGAAAAGGAGTTTGTTGGTCCTTTAATGTTTTATATTACTTTTCTTCCTCCCTTATGTCTTTCTTATAGTTCGTTTTATGTTTCCCAGTTTTCCCACGAGCTAATCAACAGTTTTCTCAGTGAAAAGCTGTAAATGGTTTCCCTCCACAAGCTCATGCATCTGATCTGTTAAACAACCTTGCATTGCAGCTGCTACAATGGAGAGCAAGAAAAAAGTGTTGTTTCCATGGAAACATTTATAGTCTGAACCTTGTTTTGAGAAGCTTTGTAAAAGTTGAATAATAGTTAGACTAGATAGTTTCTAGTGCTATCTACAGCTTGGTTGAAACACTGCATCGAAATAACATATTTGATATGTCTGCTATATTTAAACATTTATGAATGTCCATAATCAAAGCACTTTTCACACACTTAAACCCTTAAATTTTGTACACCTGTATTCATAATTCTATTGTGGTTGTGTAAGTTTTGTACTGACTGGTATGAGAAGCATATATATTATACATAGCAGTGTTGTTAAAATGAAGGGTTTGGTGTGGACTGGTGTGTCCGTGGTGGTCTAGTGATTTGCTGGGTTTGAGAGATGGAGTTTCTCAGCTTTGCGCTGTTTCATCTTAGCTTTTTTCCCCTCTGTTGCCTTTTTGTTTTATCTGCTTTGTGTTTCTTGGTCCTGCCATGAGATAGTGTGTGGCTTACAAAAATAAAAAAAAGGAAGAAGAAAATAGCTGCAAAAGTTTTCCCTCCTTGGTCTTGTGCATCCGAACTGCTGAATGACTCTGTTGCCTGTTTGTACTGTGACTGCCTCAACAGAAAGCAAGAAAAAAAGTGTAGTTTCCATGAAGCTATTTGCAGTCTGCATTTTGTGCTGAGAACTCTCGCAGAGCTGGATAATAGCCTGATTAGACCGTCTCTGATGCCAGCTACAGGTCAAATGAATGAACTGTAGCTAAGTAACCAGTATAATATAATTGTTATATTAAAAGCATTTATGAGAGTGTATAAGCAGAGTATTTTAGATACATTTATACCCCTATGTTTCTACACTTTTATTTATAATCTATTTTATGTAATTTAAGCCTCTTTTGATTAGTACAACAAACATAAGGCATATATAGTAACACCATTAAAGTATTTATGAAAGAAGAAATGAAAAAGAAAGGAAATGAATATATACAAAACATTTTATGACACCTAAGCAGAAGTTAATATTCTTTTACAAGACACAAAAATCAGAAATAAAAATAATTCTATTACAGGTAGAAAATAAATAAATAATGACTGAAACATAATATAGTCTATATGTCTATAGTTTGCTACATACAGTATAGTCTCAGATGCAGATGCTTACCATATAAACTAGTATTTTGATATATTCTGACAAATCTAGAAGTTCTTTCAGATTACTAAAGGTCTTAAAGATACATGAAGATAGGGAAATAGTGTTGTTAGATATTGGCATAATACATAAAGAGACATGGGATTAGTCTACTTATTGATTATTATAACAGTCCATTACATATAGATTAGTTATGATTTTTGCATTATTATATAATACATGTCTGCTATTTATGATATGTTGAATTCATATGACAAAAGTTAAAATGAAACAGTTACATTTGATTTACTCTAATTTGTTTCTTGAATTGGTACATACAATTCTAATGGATGTTTGTGAAATTATGCAACAAACAGGGAAGAGATGAATGTTGTTGCTAGCCTGATGGTCAATTTGGGTGACAGACGTCACTCAAATTAGGAGTTTTTAATTCCGGGGGGGGGGGGGTTGAAAGAGTCTATGTTATTAATGAATGTTATAAATTTCTGTTAATAGTTATTATGATGTTCACCAAATCTTACAAAATTGAATTTGATGTAAAATGTAAATACATTTCATTGGATAAATGTTTTTCATGTTTTATGTGTAAATTATAATTGTATTCCTAATAGTCAGTTTCTATTCACTTATAAAAAAAATGGGAAAAAAGGAGCGTTATTCAACAACAGATATTCAAAACATTAACATTTCATGACATCATTAAAGTGTATTTCATTAAACATCAATGGATTAAATAATCTTAATAAGAGAAGATCTTTGAACAAATATCTTAAATTGTATACTACTCAGTTAATATTTCTCCAAGAAACTCATTTACTAACTGAAGATGTCACAAAATTGGAATCAAAATCTTACAAGCTTTTGATTAGCTCAGAACATACACACAAAAAACGGGGGTGGCCATACTATGGAAAAATACATTACCTATGCCTAAAATAATTGACATCTACAAAGATAACATGGGGATGTTATCTTCAGTTATTATAGAATTTAATAAGAACATTTTGACATTAATAAATATGTATTGGATTTCTGGCATTGGACCTACAACACTGAAACAACTTATAGAACATATAGTTCAGTTTTCTAAGGGTAGTATTATTCTTGCTGGGGATTTTAACTGTATTTCTGACATAAAAGATGCTAGTACCAGTGGTAAAAGGAGAATTCCAACTATAGCTAAATTATTGAATGAATTCTCAGATTCATACATGATGAAAGATATTAATAACTTTTCTGACCCTAAGTCACTGTTCTATGCATTCTACTCACACAGGCATAATTCAAATTCAAGAATACATAGGGTATTAATTTCCAATAACTTAACTGATTTCTTATCAAACTCAAAAGTGATTTCTTGTCCCCTTTCAAACCATAATTCCATAACATTTGATTTTATACTAAACTCCACATTTAATGTTCAAATTAAAAGGATACCAGCCTATATGATTAAACTCAAAGATTTTATTGATTTCTTCACTACAGAGCCGCGGTGGTACGGCGATAGCGTTGTTACCTCACAGTAAGAGGTTCTCCCATTCGATTCTCGGCTGGGCTTGGGAGTGCCTTCTGTATGGAGTCTGCATGTCCTCCCCATGGTTGGGTAGCGTTCAAAAGACATGCGTGCGTAAATGGGCGTGCCTTCGTTGAAGGTTGGGCATCAAGCTGGCACCTTGGCATTTTGTAAAAATTTACTGCCAATCATTAGCAGACCGGAGTTCCGCTGTGGTGACCCCTTACCGGGAAAAGCCAAAAGACAAACAACAACTTCACTACAGAAGTACAGAATTTAATTGAACTTAATAGTGCATAGGGAACTTCAGAAATATACATTTGGGATGCTCTAAAAGCCTACCTATATGGTAAAATTATTGATTGGTATAAAAAGAAAAGAAAATAATTTCATGGGATAAAGACCTTCAAGATATACAAACAAAGTTAGATACTTTAAGGCTTGATGCTTCAAAGAATCCAGATAAATACAGAATGAATGAAATAAATACCTTAAACAATAAATACATGGAAATTTTAAACCATAAAGTTATGATAAATCTTGAAAAATATAAACTTATAACTTGTTTATAAATCCTAGATCCATGAATATATTATCTAACAAAACTAAAAGATTAAATAAACTTCACCATATTAAAGAAATCTATTCTCCAACAAAAAATGGTATGTGATTTACCAAATATATTGAGTTTAGAGATTTATTTTTAAATTAAACCAACCCAATGATAACATTAATAGTACAAAAGATATTCAATCTTTTATACATAATAATATAAAGAACAGACTATCTGAAGCACAAATAAAATTAATAGATAAATAAATATCTTTTAAAGAAGTAAAAGATCAAATAACCAAACTTAAGCAAAATAAAGCTCCTGGTAATGATGGTATAATTTCTGAAATCTATAAGGTTTTGCCTGCTAAAGCGTTAACTTTACTACATACAGTATTCAATATAGCTCAAAATAACATTAGACATCCCTCTTGGAAATACACATTTATTTTCCCCATACTAAAGTCTGATAAAGATCCTGTAAAATGTGCATCATATAGGCCCATTTCATTATTAAAAACAGACTATGAAATGTTCATGTATATTTATGCTGACAGACTTAAACATTTTTTACCATCCCTGGTAGAGATGGATCAAACAGGTTTTATAATTAATAGAACTACTTATGATAACATCAAAAGAACAATAACTTTAATTGAATCAGTAAAAGCTTTAAAGAATAATTTGAATCTTGTTAGTTTAGATATTAACTGTGCCTTCAACTCAGTTAATTGGAATTAACTTTTTATCTTACTGAAGAACTTAAACTTTTCTAACAGCTTTATTAACCTTATAACTCAGTTATATAATGAAAGTCAAGCCTACATAAAAATAGGTACAAGTATATCCCAGAACATACCCATTGTAAAAGGAACCAGACAAGGTTACTCTCTATCTCCACTTTTATTAACATTAATTATGGAACCTTGGGCTAACCTAATAAGGGATAACAATGATATACAAGGATATAGGTTAAAGTGTAATGAAGCATCAAAAATCCAAATGTTTGCTGATGATCTATTAATCACTCTTGGCGGTACTAACCCTACCTTACAAGAATTATTTAAAAATATGTATATATTTCAAAAAAGTTCTGGTCTTAATTTTAATAATTCTAAAAAACACATTCTTCTAATCGGTTCCAAAGGTTATACTATACAAGACCAGTATAAAAAATATATATCTCAGTCCCAACAAATAACATATTTAGGTATACTTATAGCAACCAATATTAAAGACACCTTACACCTAAATTATAGTAAAAGTATAACTACCATAGAGACTCTAATTACTAAGTGGAACAAGATTTTATTTACAATGGATGAAAAACTTTCCATTATAAAGATGATCTTGCTTCCAAAGATATTATACATAATACAGTCTGTCTCTATTCCCCCTACAGACTCTGTTATTAAAACATTTAACACACTGATTAAGAATTTTTTATGGCATCCGATAAAGCCTAGAATTGGATTGTCCTAGCATATGTATAGCTGGAACAATGGAGGTATATTGTTACCAAATCTAGAACTTTATTCAATTTTGTCAGTTATTAAAACAATTGTTTATCTAATAGATGGAGAGTATTTTACAAAATGGAAGGAAATTATGTAAATTTATCCCAAAACACCAAAAATGAAAATAACAAACATCTACCACAGTTAATAAATAATTCATTTATATGGAATATGGGAGAGTATTTTTCCAATTATTCCATTCATAGGTTCATAGGCAGGTACTAGATTATTGGCCCTAGGGCCTATAGAAGCCAAGCCAAAAAGGTACCCTGGCTTTCGCCACCCAAGAAAATTATTTTCCTGTGCCCCTGTCAAGTAGAGCCACAGAGGTGATCCCCGGGGTGAATTTCCTATTTCCCATCCAATCATCAAGATTTATCTTGAAGAGTGCTAATGAGGAGCTTTGTTTGATATAAATAGGTAGTTTGTTCCAGAGCATGGGAAGTCCCTGGGACAGGAATCTATCCCTCCAGCTTAAGCCCAAATGCTTAAATCTACTTATATAACTTTAATTCTAAGGGCCTTTAAAAACTTTATATTTAGGTTTAGAGTCTTTGAAAATTGGTTGTTCCTCATCTTCCCTACTGCCTATACACAAGGTATAATTCTATCTGCAAATCATTCTAAAATGTTTTTATTTAAACAAAAACAATTGATGTGTTGGCATCAAATGTTAAATAAAAACGAGGCAAACTTTATTAATGCTCTTATAGATGAATATAACCTTAACTCTCTACTTTGGTCAGATTTGCAAGAGTTTAGAAAATATATTCTAGATAAGCTAATTTTAATCCCTTCAAATGCTAAAAATTCAATACCCAGACTTATCCAATATTTGATTTTATACACTTATAATACTTTACCAGTTAAAAAATAGTATATCATATATTTATAAAGCAATTAAACAAGATCTAGATGTATATTCAGATAACTTTTGGAATTCATTTGCAGCAATCAATACTTTTATTCCCTCAGAAAAAGATAAAGTTAATTTCCTTCAGTCAGCCAGCAAAACCACTTCATCCATTAAGTGGAGAATCTCCACATGGAGGTTTTTACATAAATCTTTCATCACACCTCAGAAAATGAGTAAGATAGCTAAACAAGATGTTGTTTGCTGGAGATGTAATGCAGTAACAAATGCTGATTGGAATCATATATTTTATGACTGTGTATTATTAAATATATTGTGGGAGGAAGCTAACACTTTTTACAGGCAATTTTTACAGACAATTTTATGCTTAAAAAGTCACTTGTATTATTCAATACACCTGTCCCACACTGTATAAATAAAAACAAATATTCTTTACTCTGGTCTATACTTTCCATTGCCAGGAAAGTAATTACAAGAAATTGGAATTCCTCATCAGTTCCCTCATGTAAAGAGTTTAAAGGTCTTCTCTTAGAAATATCTACGTTAGAAATGTTAACTATCAAATCAAAAACTACAAGGAATACAAAATTATATTACAAATAGGAAAATGTACATGAATTATTGGTTAAAGAACTGGATAAATGATTAATGTAGTAACCTTTTCTTTTTGTTTAAATATTTTATTCTATGTTTCTGCCAAACTAAAATTAATTGATTCTGTTATTCGATATATAGTGAACATCATTGTACATAGTTTACTGTGCTATTATAGTTATTGTATTATTTTTTTCTTTTTTAAATATTGTATTTTAAAAATTTAAGGTATTCAATTTCTTTCCAAAGATCTGTTCATTATATTAATGTTTTCAATAAAGCTGTTTAAAAAAGGAGGGGATTGAGGCAGGTTGAAAACAACTGATCATGAGACTTAGTGTGAAAAGTGTAAGCCAAACATGTGATACTTTTAGTTAACAGCTTTTGTCCAACATTAAAAAAATGGACTTCATCAGAGTAAATAATTTATAGTTGCATCAAACATTTAAATCATTCTCCATGTAATCACGAACTAAAAAATCATCTAGTCACTACTTAACTCTACTATATAATCAGGAATACTTAACTAAACAAGTAATTAAATAATACACTCTGTTCTTAAAGCATGATTATATAAATGCATAAAACATATAACATCATATAAAATACATTCACTTGGTCAAAATCATATATTTAAAAATTCACTTATTTAAAAATATAAATCAACAGTTACAGTTTGGCAGATCTTAACTTTAAAACAGGATGTAGCATTAAGCTGGAGTTGCCACGGCAGCTCCCTTTATTTTGTCTGGTCCTTCCAAACATCATCCCTGTAGCTGTTAGGAACACTCTCCAAAATAGAAAACTGAAATAATTTAAAACTATTGCAGTTCTTCACATGCCTAAATAATGCAGTGTTAAAATTCCATTCCTGATATCATTCTGATGCTCATAAATTTTCTTTCTAAAAACATACTCAGTTTTTCTGCATAAAAAGCCTCAGTGGGGTTACAAACCACTAGGTATACTAAACCTTTAGCTTAGCAATTACCACTCATGGGAAAAATAATGGGGAGATTTCACTCAATATTTCACCCTCCAAAATATATGGGCATTGCTGGTGCCCTTACCTGAGTTAACCTTAGTAGTTGGCTTACTCACTTACACTGCAATTTTCAGAGCAAGTGAATGTATTTAAATTACATGTGTCTTCATATTTGGCACACTTTGTGAACCTTAAACCAACATAGTGTGTGGTGATTTTAAAAACATAATGCTGTTATTTTTTTTTTCAAATATAATAGTCACATTCACAGCAAAAAGCAAAGGAGGCACCAGAACACAGCACTTAAAATCCAAGATTTACTCCAAACAGATAGGTGAGCATTTTTGCAGCCAAAGCCGCTTCATCAGACAAGTAAAGTGCATCATTACCAACATTTTAAAATAAAAATATCCAATCACAAGCCACTATTGATTAAAAGCAGTAACACTTAAAGGCATACAAAAATCATTTTCAAACACACTCCTTAAAATCTCATAGAGTACCCATATAATTACAACAAAAGTGCATTATCTTGTCAATGGTCTGTTAGCCAAAATGGCTCTGATAGAAAGTTTGTCATTCAGACCCTTCCCCATGTTTGCCCGCATTCTAATTATCCGTTCTTCTTTAGTTTCAACTGTGTTTCTAGTGGGACCCCCTCTATTCCCTAGCCTAACTACCTCTATAACCATAAACTTAAAAGTATGTAAACTACCTGATGTCATAATATGTTTGGCTAGAGCACTGGTCTCTGCTCTTCTAGATATATCATAGGAATGTTCTCTCATCCTATCTCAAAGTCTTTGTGTGGTCATTCCAATGTAGAATGACTGACAGAGCATACAATTGGCTAAGTAAACAAGATTGGTGGTATTGCAATTAGTACTAGCTTTGAAAATCAGTTTCTTACCAGTGTCTGGATGTTTAAAACGTGCTCTACTATCAATCAGATGAAAAAAACCTGCAGGTATTACAGAGAAATGTACCATGTGGGGACTGTACGACAGGGCCTATCCCATCTCTAGGGTAACATAGTAACCTTTTAAGAGATTTTTTATTTCTATATGCATAACTGGGGATCCTCCCCACTATATGTCCCACTTTCTCATTTGATGTAAGTATATTCCAATTTCTGGAATAAATATCCTGTAGTAGCCTTATATTACTTGCATAGGTTACTGATATCCTCATACAATTATTTTTGGCTATTCTTTCCTTTCTATGCTGTGAGGGTGCAGAGAAATATGGTTTCCCTTCACTCCCCCTCATTCCAATTGTATTAGTAGTGGCCATCCCAACTTCTTTCATATTATATCCCCTATCCAAAAATCTCTGTTCAAGTATACCTAATTCATTCAAAATGTTGAATCATCCACTATTAACCTTGATGTTCTCAGTGCCTGCCCTGTCATGATATTCTTAAACACATGTCCAGGGTGCATACTTTGTCTATGAACAAATGTGTTCCTATAACACATTTTCTTGAAAATTTCAGTGGTGAATTCACCAGTAGTTTTTCTAATTACCCTCACATCCAGGAACTCAACAGAGTCTTCTGATATATTAGCTGAGAGTCTTAAAAATCAGTACTTGTGTTCAGAGCATCTAGGAAGTAAGTGAATTCATTCCTACCTCCTTCTCAAAGAAGGAAGAAGTCATCCACAAACCTCCTGTAGAAGACAGCATTATCCAATTGAGATTGTCCAATAATATTAGTTTGTTCCCATTTGGCCATAACCAGGTTGGCATAGCTATTGGCACACAAAGTGCCCATAGCTACGTCATCCTTTTGTTTATAAATAGTCTGCTCAAACATAAAAATATTGTTCTCAAGAACAATTTCCATCAATGATAAAAAAGATAAAAGATCCACCTTATATTTATTATAAGTGCCATGTTCTGTCAAGTATTGCCCTTATAGCTCCACTCCCTTCATATTGGGTATAGATGTAAAAAGAGATTCTACATCCATAGCCACCATTAAACAATTCTGTGTCAGTGGTATAGTCTGTATATGGACATATAAATCCCTAAGAAAGTGTTCAGTATCCTTTAAAATAGTACTATTCTTGGCTAGAATAGGTTTGAAATGTCGTTCTATATAGATAGATAGGGATTCAGTACACCACCCTCTTCCCACTACTATGGGTCTCATTGGTGGTGCAGATGGATGTTTATGGATTTTTGGTAATCCCTGAATAACTGGGATGGTAGGCTCATCTACTGAAAAATAGTTATACAGTCCCATATCAGTTTGTCCTAACTCTAAACATTCAAAAAGTTCATTGGATATTCTGCGGGTACATTGTCTCACTTGCTTAATATCAAAAGGGATATATACCATAGTATTACTAAGCATAACATTCGTTGCATTCCTATAGAAGCTACAGTCCATGATTACCATTGATCCCCCTTTATCCGCTGGTCTAATACTAAGAGTAGCATCATGTCATAATTGTTCAAGTGCTTCTCTCTTATTCCAACTCATGTTAACAAAATTCTTCATACGTTTTCTATCATCATACATTGAGAATATGTCCCTAATACAAGCTCTCTCAAATGCCTCAATAACATCAACAGGAGGGGGTATATAGCTACTAGCTTTTCTAAAAACATTAACATTACTAAAATCATTATTAGTACCATTAAACTGCATTTTCAATGTAACATTTCTAGTAAAAGTTTTAAGTTTAATAATATTTTCAGTCAATGGCATATTAGTATCAGGTATGAAACTCATACTTTTATTTAAAATATCCATTTCCATTTCTCTCAAAACATGACTGGAGATATTGCAAACTAATGTGGATCTCTTGTCTGCCACATTTTCTTTATCGTCAGTAAATTCCCTTCTTCTATGGACGCTTTCCTTTTCAGGCGTCCTCTCCCTGGTTGCCGTTCATAACAATTAGAGCTACGAATTGGATACAGATCCATAAGTAAGCCGTTCGGACCAAAAGGTAAAGATGATGAGCCAAAGTTCCCTCCAACAATAGAGGCAGTTTATTTTCTATGTACTCCAGATTCCGTGGCAGCATTCACATCAGCTGGCTTATTAGGACCAATACGCAAAGTAGAAGGCAAATCCTTCGCATTAGGCCCCGGATTGGAGTTCAATTAGTCCGAGGTTAAGGTGGAGCTTAAGGTGGAATCAAGCTTATTGCTATTGATATTATTATAGTTAGATGCATTGATAGTTTCATTACTAGTAGACTTTCAATTATTATTATATGAAGTTTGGCCACCATTCCATTCCTCCCTAGGCCAAGCAAAGACTCTGCTATTGGAAAAATCAGCCATATCTCGTTGCAATTTTTTCTTTTTGTGGCCAAGCAGTTGTTTTTCATACACATTAACAGTCTCAATAACATGTTCCACCTTAAGGTCTACAACAGAAGGAGGATACTTATCATAGAGTTCCATCTGCATTTTTTCTAAATCAGATGCTAGTGTTTCTTCCTCTGGCTTAAAATATTGTATTAACAATTTTATATAATTGTAATTCGTGTCCAAATTTATTTGTTGCCATTGAATCAGTAGGTCTTTATATATTGGTTTTATAGGTTTGAGATGTTCTATATAGATAGGGGTTCAGTACACCATCTCCTTCCCGCATCTATGGGTCTCCTTGGTGGTGCAGATGGATGTTTATGGATTTTTGGTAATCCCTGAATAACTGGGATGGTAGGCTCATCCACTGAAAAATAGTTATACAGTTCCTTATCAATTTGTCCTAACTGTAAACATTCAAAAAGTTAATTGGATATTCTGCGGGTGCATTGTCTCAATTGCTTAACTTGAAATGAAAGAACTTGAATGGATAATTAGAATGCGGGCAAACATGGGGAAGGGTCTGAATGACAAACTTTCTATCAGACCCAATTTGGCTAACAGACCATTGACAAGATAATGCACTTTTGTTGTAATTATATGGGTACTCTATGAGGTTTTAAGGAGTGCGTTTGAAAATTATTTTTTATATGCCTTTAAGTGTTACTGCTTTTAATCAGTAGTGGCTTGTGATTGGATATTTTTATTTTAAAATGTTGCTAATGATGCACTTTACTTGTCTGATGAAGCGGCTTTGGCTGCGAAAGCGCTCACTTATCTGTTTGGATTTTAGGTGCTGTGTTCTTGTGCCTCCTTTGCTTTTTGCTGTGTATGTTCGTTTTATTGGAGGACCGGTTAGCTTACACCACTTACATTTATTTTTTGCTGTATAATAGTCACATTATTTAGTAATGCAGTTTGCCCATGTGACATCATTAAATCTGATTTTAAATATGCTTACAGAATAAACAAAAGGAGTGTGTTAATTGGAATTTGCTTTCATATAACTCACATGACTTAAATTAATTCTCTTGATTAACCCCCATATTTTTACTTTTTTGTACTCCTCTACAACCACCTGTTATGTCTTGGAGCCTTGTCACAACAAGAAAAGAGAAGCCAGCTGCATGTCAGTTCTCTACTATCTTTGAATGAATATAAAGATTGTTTGCCTTGGAGAGATGTTTTCATACTTGGACATTTGCCAGGGTGAATTGAATTTGTGAGAATAGGATATGAGGGAGTGGTATAGTTAGCTTAGTTAGGCAGTGATTGGTAGGTTTGAAGTAGGGGTAGTGAATATGAAGTTAGGAGATACAAAGGCAGGGTAGCAGACAGGATATGAGATAATTTTAGGTAGGTGGGGTGGAGGGACTTACTATTTAAAGTAGTGCTATTGGAAATTTTGGTTTCATGGTACAGGTGTTTGTGAATCCAACCCACACATCTACCCTCCCCATAAGGTTAGGTTTTGTAGGTAGTGTTTTGTGGCAAAGGCCTCCTGTTGGGAGGTGAAATTTCCACTTTTTTCCAGTCATGATTGAAGAGAAGCAGGATTGACAGTTGCAAGACAGTGCCCTTGAGAATGTAATATTATTGACAGGGTGAGTGTTATGTAGCTCACACTGATAATTGTTGTTGTTGTGCAGGGGAGTGCATGAGGTATGCAACTGCGCTGCCAGTGTGAAGGTTGTTTAGGTAATATATCAGTCATGTTTGAGCATTTGGTTATTGGTAGTTAATATGTCTGCACACCTTTTGTTGCTGGCAATAAAGATGGCTGCAATGCAAAGTCAGTGTGCTTATTGTGTTCCTGCAATGCAAAGTCAGTGTGCTTATTGTGTTCTGGGCAGGAGTGCATGGACAAACAGATGGCTGCAATGCAATGTCAGTGTGCTTATTGTGTTCTGGGAGGAGTGCATGGACAAACAGCTGTCGGAACTATTTTCTACCATTTTTAATGCACATGTTAAATTCATCACCGATTCTGGAGTTTACCTTTTCATGCTGCTTTGTTGCTGTGAAGAAACCACTCCTTTAGTTAAAATCTCAGAATTATGTACACAACAGTGTCAATGGCAAAATGCCACTTCCATCTTCAATAAATAAAATTATATGAGTGCATTCTGCCAGTGCCCCGTGAGCTCCTCCATTGAAGTCCATGCTCTTAGATGACTCTTATACAAAACCCAGCTGCAAAATTTCATATAATTAAGATGAGTAATCAAACAAGTTGCTTTGTTTCAATTGTTTATTCACTTAGTACTAGACGGTTGATAACATTGATATTCAAACATCATTTATGAAAAGAACAACAGTAAAAATTTATACTGATAAATACAGCATTTTTGATAGTGTTACTTGTGCATTTTCAGCCTAAATAAAAAAATAACATGTGCATCACTCCTAATTATTGATTATCATTACTGTTAGACATTTCTCAAAACTTCCTATTCTACATTTTCAAAAGAAATAAAAACAATCAGTTGTGTGAGTACTTTTCCAAGGTAGCAGTCTGCCTTTAATCATAATACAAAGAACAACTAACATGTGCATTATGATAAATGTGAAAGAAGAAACCAGTTAGTTTGCTTTTGAATTATATTGAGTTTAATTTAGTTGTACTTATACAATGGATATTTGTTTGCTTTTAAAAAATGTTACATTTCTACAGCATTATGATACTGTACTGGCAGTTATCTGAAGAAAACATTAAAATGGTGCTTCTTCTCACTTTAAACACAAACATCCAGTTTCCACTCTTCTCAAATTTCACAATCAACTAACTTCCTAAAGATTTAGCAAAAATAAACATGTTTGCTTTCTGCTGTTACCTAGAAATTTTAAAAGACCATGAAAAAACATCTTTAAATAAAATAAAACTGCAAGTGAAAATTTGAAACAAAGCAATGTCAGCATCCAAAGAAAAATATTTACTCAAAGACATGGTTTGTTCTTGCAGTTAACAGAAGGAAATCTTGAACTGGTGTTCCTTTTCACTTTAAATACTCAAAAGATCCAGATTCTCTGTGGCAAAACAACTGTTCCTAACTGAAAATGCATTAGACATTTTAACAAACTCAACTCTGGAACTAAGAGAACAATATCATTAATATCAGAATGTTAAGTTGCCAAGTGCCTGCAATATTTTAGCAATGCAATACATTTGGAAGTACCTTCTTAAGGATTATACAAGTAGTAATAGCGACCCCCTTTAAAATGTCTTGATTTGTATTTATTTGTTTTCATTTATTCTCTGTGAGTATGATCAAATGTGTTAGTACACTGTGCCTTTAACTCTGTATTAGATGTTTGAAATTACACATAAATGAAGTAAGTTGCAGTTTATTACAAAGATATTGGTTGTACCCTGAATTACAAATCTGTGCATCTCCAAGTTATTGCAGTCTTGTCCTTGATGTATAACCACTACAGCATGTATTTGTAAATGTTTCTTTATGTGCAAAAAAGCAGGGCACATGATGTATTAATAGCTATAAGTGAGCATGTCACTCACAGACTTCTCCAGTGAGAAATGACAAAGAGCAGGCTTTCTCCAACAACTGAAATAACCGTTTTACAAGACACATTACTGTGCATTATACATATATGAAAATAACTTGCTTCCCACTTTACATTATTGTTGGAGGAAGTAATCAAAAATGCTGAACATATTTTCTTGACTCGATAAATAAGGAATCTAAAAGTAATGTTCTAATGGCTGCTTTGTAACCACAAATCAATTGTCTGATTGACAGAGAGGTACTTGGACCTTTGACTAATTACACAAGAAGTCTTAGTAAACGTTTCAGCTGCATATACCATAAGTCAAAGACCAGATTTAAGAAAGCATCACTGTAAAAGTCTTACTGACATTCTTCCATATAAATTGTATAAAGTTAAGAACCTCAAGGGAAAAAATTCATACAAAAATTGTCTGACTTGCTGCATTTGCTGTGTTTTGTTTTTTTGAAAAGTACCAGAGTAATGGTTATCGCAAATTAACAGAAGTCAGGCTAACATTTTGTGACACACACACACACGCACACACACACACACACACACACACACACACACACACACACACACACACACACACACACACACACACACACACACACACACACACAAACACTTAACTTGAGCAACACATTATTTCCTCTGACTATATCATTAACTCATTTGCTTGAAAAACTAAGTTGGCTAGTCCCACTTATCTGGATTTTTGTAATGTAGAATAACAATTTATATGAAGAGAACATAGTTTGTCTTCAGTCTCAGTGCTCAATAAGACACAGTTGTGAGTACTGCAATTCTACTCAAAGTGCAATGGTACCAGCACCCATTTTCATAAAATGTACTACATTCACCTGGTTAAAAATAATGACTAGAATATTTATACACTTTGACATATCAAAATATAATGATACCAAGATATGAAGAGGCTACAGTAGAGATTGAGCTATTATCAGTCCGTCAGTCAAGCAGTAATTGTTCTGATACAAACATTGTCCTATTCAGGATTAGGGGGGGCAAACATAACTCATAAGACATAAAGAATGGATCATTTGGAGAATGTGCCCCCACCCCCACACACACACAGTCCTAGATGCATATGCACACACAGGTCCAGTTCTTAATTTCGAAAGATCACAATCTCGAGATTCAGAATATCGGACCCTGAATCTCGAGGTTGTGAAATCTCAAAACTAAGAAGTAAAAAAAAAAAAAAAATGACAACTGCTAAAACTATACCCTGGACCAGCCCACCCCCTGGAACTTAAATATACTAACTCTGAGATCACGCTACAGTGAAGAGAACGGTAATGTTCCCATTTCGTGCTGTATTTCGATGTACATTACCATTCTCTTCACTGCACAGTGATCTCGGAGTTAATATAATTTAGGTTGCAGGGGATGTGGTGGGTGCAGGGGGCTTGCCCACCTGCAAACCATGGTTTTAACACTTGTTATGTTTTTTTTTTTTTTTTTTTTTTTTACTTCTTAAGTTTGAGATTTCACAACCTCGAGATTCTGGGTTTGATATTCTGAATATCGAGATTTTGATCTTTCAAAATTAAGAAGTGGACCCACACATACACATAGATGAAAGCGCGGACACACACACACACACACACACACACACACACACACACACACACACACACACACTGCTGACATACATATAGTACTCCTTTTGGATGTGAGAAGGAACTTTATACAAACAGGAAATGCCCACAGACATTGGGTGGAGATGCAGATTCTACACAAAATGGCACCCAATAAGGAACCAAACTGTACAGTGTGGTGAGCAGCAGCACTGAACATTCCACCACTATGACTTCCACATGTTTTATTTTTAAGCTGTAAGAGGCAATTAGGGTCAGATTTAAAACAAATGGTTTAAAGTGTACCATACAATACTGTGATTGTGAATCTGTGCTAATGGTTTTTGGTTCGGTAAAACCAGCTGCAGCAACACTGGGACAGATACAATTGAAATGAGAGCATGCAACTGCAGGGAAGGAATAATACACATGATTCAGAAATGGGACCTCACACATACCAAAAAGGCAAAAGTAAGTCAACAAGCATTAAGATATGTTAGGTGAAACTATAACTATAGTTACAAATGTTCAACTGCACACCACTGTTGTGGCCACTGAAGACAGCTGGCAGTCTCAGGCAGAACATTAGTGAGGGACTAGTAATGTTGTGACACTCACTACTACTTTTAAATCAGCAGTATGACAAGGAAGTAGTGAACTACTACAAAGTGGACAGAAAGCTCATTAGTGAGGAACTACTAATGTTGTGACACCCACAACTACTTTTAAAGCAGCAGTCTGACAATGAAGTAACGAACTACTACAAAGAGGACAGAAAGCCAGTGCTGCCTGTGTATGAAGTATGTACTTCACAACTTAGCATACACAGCCTGCAAGGTAGCCCTATAATCACACAACTAAAAATATGCATATCCAGGGGGACTAATGGCCAGTGGGAATTTACAGCATCATTTGAGGGATTAACTATTCTTTCTCCAGCTGCTGGTTTACATATCCTGGTCCTTTTTGTTAACACCATGAAATAACAACAGCAGCTAGAGAGACCTCACAGGTTCCTCACAAAGGGAATACATGGTGTAAACAACATGTTGTGTCTGGACAGACTAAAAGCCCTAACACTTTACTTTGTCTCTTGCTAACTATTAAGGGGTGACCTATGCCTGACCTACAAGGCACTCACAAATCCAGCCCTGATGGAGCTGCTACACATCTGCAAGTCAAACAGCACAAGTATCACCCAATCTAGGGATTTAAACTTAATAAATGACTCAAACAAAACATGCTGTAGAGACAGATATATGTCTCGGAGATTGCACTTTCTTTGGAACAGGCTTAACATTAAGCAGATGCCTTCACTGGCTCTTTTCAAATGCAGTTTGGATCAATGGAAGAGGAATCACAAATTCACACCTGGGGTAGTGGCTATGTCCCTTACAGACAGGTGCAATCTGTAAGATACTGAAGGCATAGGCACAAACCCACTCCATCCTCTTGCCCTTAGGGGCCATATATTGGGTAAAATCAGGTTATATTGGCTAGGCTTGTAAGGGCTCTTAAGTTGCTAGCCTAGTAATCTCCTATGAATCTATAAACCTATGAAAACTTTCATGAACATGAGGTTCCATATGTCAGCAGGCGTTGCACCATCTTCTAAGAGTTGAACATGGTGAACATATAACTTGGCTGGTTGGACTTCTGTAAGTGCACCCTCATGTGTTATCAGTGGGCAACATGCAGGAAGAGGTGCATGGCACTGATTAAGAGCTTGATGCAGACTTATGTATGCCAGTGAAAACTGCAAGGTAAAGTATTCTCAGATGACATGCTAATGAACCATGCCTTTTTGACATGCTAAAGTCTAGTACAAAATTATAAACCATAGCCAGGTATCTATGTATAATGGATACAGACAAGGCTGATATATGCATTAATGGTGTAGTCATGATATCATGATAACAGCTTATGCTGATCAGGGCACACCCTGTGTATACTTTACATCAGGCATTATCATAATGCAACACCGACAGGAAAATAATTCAGTGGCACAGTCATCATCATTTGCTTTTGTGGCAGGGCACACATGGGATACAGCCATAGGCTGGTGCTGACAGGTGTTGTCAGATGAGGAAGGTCCTAGTACACTACAAACCACCATCTGGACGTCATCCATGTCAGGGTCTGGGCTATTGCTGATAAGAACTGCCTGGTACGCAGGACTGGCATGGAGCATTGTTGATGTACATAAGGTTGATGTGAATACTAGGCATATACATATACCCTTCTAGATGGGCTTGCAGGAATATCTTCCAGACTACCTACACCATGAGCAGACAGAGGCTGCAATTGATTTGTCTATATAACAGTCACTGATGCTTATGCTCTCATATGCCAGATTTATGTTGGCTCATGTGACAATATGCCGTTTCTTGGACAGCTCCTACAAAGGATGATGAATGATTGTTGTGGTTGAGCATATCTTAAAATGGTTTGGAAAGGTGCCTCTTGAATTATTACCATTTTTCTGCCTCCTGGATGGAAAATTCCTGGTAAGCCAAACTTTGGTTCATGTTCCACACTGTTTGGAGCTTATCCTGACTTTGCATCTCAGCACCGTTATGTATTATATCAACCACATGCATGTCAGCCCTGCATATCCCTAGTGTTATCAACCTTGGATCCTACAATCTGTTTGATGAAGTGCTCAGTGAACTCCACAAACAGGCACTGGCACATACGTGGATCACACTACACAGTTCAGGGTCTGCTGCTGCCAATATCTCTGGTTCAGGTTATTCCTGCACAGGTGGAGGTACTGTGGGAGCTGGCTCACTAGCTTTACTATCTCCATCAGACTAGAATGACACAGTGTCCATCTGTGTTGTTGCAGCCTCCACATCCATACTACTGCTCTTCTTACTGGTGAAAAATGGTAGCATAGGCTAAATTTGGTGATACATACAAGCCCGATCCTGCACGTGAAGGACTCTGTCCCGTAAGTTTGAAGCTTTGTAAACATCTGATTATTGTCTTCTGTTGGTTCATTGCTTATAACTACAGCAGAGAATACTGTAGTTCCAGGTAAGTGTACACCTCTTGGCTCTACCAGTGCATTAGCATCTGTGTCCAAAGATACAAACTCTGTATTTACAATACACTCAGCACACAAATTCAGGCCGAGGTACAGTCTTATAAAGATGAACCTATCTGCCACATGTGCCAGTCAGCATATATCATGCAATACACTTTCTAAGCTACATGTAAATCAGGTGACAGTGTTGTTTTGCAATATATCTGAATCATCTGTAGTGACAAGCACCTACTTAAATAGAAGAGACCATACAACAGCCATCAGCTGCCCACAAACAAATATTAGCACCATGAAACACACAAATCAGATATCTGAATGATCATCATAAAAAGGTACATGGTAGGTGGTTATGCTTTTTCAGAATGCTTAAGAGACAAAGGTGTCAGGCTGTTTACTAAACACAGTTGGATGACAGTAAAAGACAATTAAAATGCATGCTTTGTCAAATATGTCACATAGCTCTCCACATAGATGCTGTGGCAAAACCAGTGCTGCTTCTAGGTACCCATCATGCAAAGCTCATGGCCTGTCAGGTGTACCACAGATTGTTATTATTATTTATTTATTTAACATTTGTTTACCAGGAAAGTCCAACTGGGACAGAGCCCATTTTCAGTGGAGGCCTGGGAAGAAATGTTGCAGACACATGTCTTTGGAATGTGGGAGAAAACTGGAGTACCCAGAGGAAACCCACGCAAATGCAAGGAGGACATGCAGACTCCACACAGGAATCACCCCAGCTGACAATCAAACCAGAGAACCTCTTGCTATGAGGTGATAATGCTAAGCTCTGCACCACTTCACTCCCCAACTTGTGGCACCAAACTCCCATGTCCACCAGTAAAGTGGACATTATGGAAGACATCCTGGCACCTGCAGTCACCGAGTCTTGGAACCCCTCTGACTAAAGCTGGAATCCCAAGACATGCAATTTGAGACCATGTAGTAGTGCTTTGTTTTCCCCTGTAGAGATTGTTACCATGCCATTGGTGTTAAGTACTTGCTGCCATCTGTAACCCTTAAGGACATAAAATATATTTTGCAAAATGTGAATTGAGATTATGGCTGATGGTTGCACAGTTATAGCTGTTTAATAGATGTCATCAGTGGTTTGTGGCATGTGCTGATGTGGAAAGCAGGTGACTGGTTGCAATAAAATATTGTAATTTTATCTACCTCTAGACACAATATATGCATGTATCTCTCACTCAAGTTATCTCTTACTCTGTGTACACACACACACACACACATATATATATATATGTGTGTGTGTGTGTGTGTGTGTGTCTGTGCGTGATAGCTGATATATAAGTACAATTGCAAAATGTATAGGTTGTCACAGATGGTTGCCTAATTCGTGCTACATACATGAAGATTCCAGAGCACACATCGTGGTGCGGGTACAGTATGTATTGTTTACAAGTCCTTATGTGAAGGTTTGTATTCTGTTAATTTCATTAGTATGGAGGCATCTTTTTATATGTCTGAGCTGCGGCAGTTATGCTATAAGAATAGCTTCTGCTACTGCTGTCATTTTTTAAGTAGTTCAATATTCTGTACTTGCAAAGGAGGAGGAAATGTTTTACATGATTTATTAGCTGTACAGGTATGAGGAACAATTTGTGAGTATTACATACATAGAATAATAAAAGGCTGACAGATGACAAGAAGTAGGAACCCAGTCCAGAAGACACATGGGGATTTACAGGAGAGGGAATTAAATGTGCCACCATTTTAATGAAATAAAAAGAGAATAGACAGATCAGCTAAATCACTGTTGGAATGACTGCAAAGCTTTGATGAAGACACCTGCAATGACACAGTCTTAGTAATAATGGGTATGTACTGCCCATCAGCATAACACTTGATGTGTTAAGGTTTGCTGTGTTAGTGTTTGGATATGCTATATCTGGTACAGCTATGACTGTTACTATATGTGGTTGTGTACCTCTAAGTATTCACTATCTACCCTGACTTGCTGTACAATATGAGGCTTCAAAACCAATATTATTTTGATTGTATGGGTCAGATAAATATGTTATTAAATATGTGGTCATGAAATATAGATCTATACAATAGTTGCAGGGGCTGTTAATCTCCCATAATAGCTGTAAGGTGGCTACCATAGGCTGTATTGTGTGTATCCACTGTAGTGTTCCTGATTGGGGGTTACACAATCATATTTCTTCATAAAAGACTCTATACTCAGATTTTGATTGTTATAATATCTGAATGGCTCACACACCACAATACCACATTTGTCAGTATACCACTGGAGTTGTGAAACAGATAAGAGAACTTCCAGTTCAGGGTTGACTGACTTCCAGGTTAGGGTGGAATGGCTGTAACCCAAGTGGGGGAAGCTGTACCAGTGCAATGCCCTGGAGTGTAACCATCACATAACCCCCATGTCAACAATGCTACTATCAAAGTAGTTGATCTGCTACTGAGACTGTCAATGTTCACCAGCCTAAATTAAATATTGGATCAACTCAAATTGATACATACAGCTTTTCTATAAGGTATATGGTGGTAGGCTGGTGGCATAGTGTGAAGATAATTCTAGCAGTACTGCTATGAAGGTTACCAGAGTGGCTGCTAAGATGTCTGGGTCCTACTCTCCCTGAGAAGTTGTCACGACTAAGCAGTTGGCATCTATGTCCTAGTCTACATGTGCTGTCACCTGTATCCTAAATGAAGTCTCATCCATTCCAATTCTATTTTTATGCTCCCTGTCTATAAATGTCCTTTCAATATGAAACCCACCGCTATTTATCACTGTTGCCATATATCTGTTTTGTCTGGCTTGCCTTCTTCTACATAGACCTGAAAAAACCTTTTCTGTCTCTTAGTCTCGGCATCAGTGTCATTGAAGACTGTCTCCAACCTTTGAATGCCCTTGCACCCTTCAGTATGAAAAGGGACCTAGACTAAAAAAATGATAAACAATAAAAATATGCCCACATGTATGTAGCCTGACCACACAGTTTTCCCACTGCCATGCATTAAGTTATTTCCCATCTTTCTTCATAGTCTTATCTCATACAGTCCTGTTGATCTCTGTTTCTACCTTTGGTACTGGTACTGTGCATTATATTATACCATTTATGTCCACATAACATAGGTCGCATTACTGGTCTCACCTCAGTTAAGTGGTCTAGCAGACATACTTGTAATTGGTTAAATACAATATAGTTTTTCTACCATGTATGACATATATCCATTGATTGTTCTCTCCAAACTCTCACTTACTTGTCTGAACCCGCTCCGTTCGCCTTGCGGGCTCACTCTGCTCCTCTACCCTACTCCATTTCCCACCCACCCCCAGTGCTCCTAGCCTTATACCTCTCTAGCCACTCCCACAGTCCCATTACCAAATCCTGACCTGCCTCTCATTAGGGATATTCCCTAGGTAATCCATCACTCCTCCCACATCTCTACAGACTCCACCTCTCACTCACTACCTTAACTTCTATATCACAATGCCTAGTGCACCCATGTCTACTTACCTAAAACACTTAATATTGTACTCACTCCTAACCTTCCTTTTCCTACCCTATATCCTAACAGCCTATGAACATCTCAACTACTCTAACTTCCACTATCCCTCTAAACAAACATCCCTACCAGCTATAACAACCATCACTGAACACATCAACATAACATCTACAGCTAGACCCTCTCCCTCTACCTTTTACACCCCATACAAAGCCTCCTAACTCCCTCTTCATAGCTCAACTAAAAATACAAAGCATAAACAAAAAAGTGACCCACCTGCATGCTCTCCTAGAAGTACATGAATTTGACATCTTATGCCTAACTGAAACATGGTTAAAACCAGCAACTGAAGACTATGAAATCACCCTTCCAGGATACAATATTTTGAGATTAGATTGCCTGAACAAGAAGGGTGGGGGTGTAGCCATAATATATAAAGCTGGGCTCCAAGTTACTTTACTAGATATACACCCACCTTCAGATACCAGTACTCAAACTCTTATCGCTAAACTTCAACTAAACACTTGTAAGTCCATCTACATTATATGCTCCTATCTTCCTCCTGGTAATAATATCACCACCCTTGAAAATATCCTTAGCTGGCTTTCCACAGACTTCCCTCAAGAAACCATAGTGCTAGGTGACTTTAATATAGACTGAAATAGCTGTAATACTGATAATTATACTAACCACATAAATCTACATGGCTTTTCCCAAACTATCTCCTCTCCTACCAGAATCCACAAACCGACTAATAAAGAAAGCACCTTAGATTGGATTCTAACAAATACTCAGTCCCCAACATATAAAGCAGGCACCCTACCAGACAACATTAGTGATCACTCACTAACATATATAATTAGACAAAAAAACTAGTATTCCCTACCCTACCGCTTACAGAATCACTCGTTCTAATAAACATTTTAACCCTGCAAGCTTCCAAAGTGAACTTAGTGTCTGTGATTGGTCACCCCTAAAACACCTCCAGCTAGAGGATGCAGTGACATACTTCAACTCCAAATTCTTAGAAATCTTGGACTACCATGCTCCTACTTGTACCCTTAGGATTAGGACAAAAATTGCTCCATGGCTAACTAAGGAAACTAAGCAAAAAATACAACTTAGAAACAAATTTTGGGCCAAATGGCTCGCTACTAAAGACCCAGCTGATCATTTAAAATTTAAACAGCTTAGAAATGCTACTAAAACATCAATACTATTAGATAAAAGAAACTTTTACTTTCAACTTCAACAAACTAACCAACATAAACCACAAAAAGTCTGGACAGGTATCAATGAACTCCTGCATCCAGGCCACTTGAAGACACCAACGCCATCAGGAATAGCCCATGAGACTCCCAAACAAATTGCTAATGCCTTTAATACCTTCTTTATTGATGCCATCCAGTCACTCACTAACTCATTACCTCCTGTATCCTCCAATCTGCCTTCCTCCTCAACTAACTTAGTGCCTTCATTTCAACTACAAGCTGTTCCTACATCCCTCATCTGTACCCTTCTTCACAAACTCAAACCATCTACCCCCTCTGCTGACCTACTACCTGCCAAATATCTGCAAATTGCAGCTAAAGTTGTAGCATATCCTATTTCTATCCTAATAAATAGAACCATAACAGAAGGCACCATCCCATCCATTTGGAAAATCTCCCATATAATCCCCCTACACAAAGGTGGTAATTCAACAGAACTCTCTAACTTTCATCCAATTGCCCTACTCTCTCCCTTAGCTAAAATTATGGAAAAATGCATCCACCATCAACTGTTAGACCACCTTCTCCAAAATAACCTATTAGCTAACTCTCAACATGGCTTTAGGCCTTTCATTAGAACCACCACTGCCCTCCTATAATTTTCTAACCACATTAACAAAAAACGTAACAATAATACCCTTTCCTCAGCAACCTTTATTGATCTCTCTAAAGCATTTGACATGGCCTGCAACCACCTACTGTTGAATATACTTAAGTCCCTCTCACTTGATACACATGCACTACTGTGGTTCAAGTCCAATTTAGCTAACAGGCAACAGGCAGTGCTTTGGGACAGTAATCTATCTAACCTCCTTCCTGTCACCCTTGGTGTACCCCAAGTTTCTATATTAGGCCCTCTTCTATTCTCAATTTTTATTAATGATCTAAATGTAAACATACCCCAAGCCACATGCATACAATACGCAGATGACTCCACATTAATATGCTCCACTACTGGACCATCTGAACTGCAGTTCCTTACCCAAAATGTCTTTGAATTAGTAGAAAAATGGTTCTTACAGTGCTGTCTCCTCCTTAATCCCAAAAAGACTAAACTATTGCTCTTTACTCCCACACAAAAGTCCACCCCTATTGACTTCATTATCAAATCTAATAATGACACAGTCATATCTCCTGACACTACCACCAAACTCTTAGGAATAACAATAGACCACGACCTTAACTATGATACTCATATTAACACCACAATAAAGTCAGTTAACAGAAAACTAGGCTCGCTCTATAAAATTAAACCCTTCCTTACTCCCATAGCTAGAACTACTATTGCCCACACCCACCTTATCTCTACTCTCCTCTATGCCTCTCCTATATACACTAATCTATCTAAAAGCAACCTCAATAGGCTAGCAACCTGCTACAATAACATTGCCAGATTTGCAACTGGCTCCCCTTTTAGAACCCACCACTGCCAAAATCTGAAACAACTGGGCTGGCTGGAGCTGCATAATCAAATTCTATTCCACCAACTCATTATTGCCCATAAGACCCTTTATCATCCATGGAAGACACCAATACTCACAAGTCTAATCACCCCATATAAAAACCTTACAAACCTAAGCTCAGCAAATAAACTACTGGTATCTAGACAAAAACCCAACAATAAAGCAGGGGATTCCCTTTTCTCTAACACTGTGGGAAAAACCTGGAACCTACTTCCTAGTGAACTCATATCTCTTTCTTCTACTCCACTATTTAAAAGGAACTCAAACTATACCTTAAAACCCACTGGCTATGTCCTTGTACCAAACCTGACTGACATCCCTCTTCCTGTTATCCCAAAGTCTATCATTAAATACTACTCACCTCATAGCTACTTTTAAGACCATTACCTCCTTCCCCTCTGTTAATCTGCTCATATAGCTGTCCAGAGACTGTACAAAACTCATTCTTCTCAGAGACCATTATAGATTAGGATAATTGTACCCATGAAGGCCTTTACAAATGTGTCACTGCTTTATAGACGAGTCACTGCCATTAAATGTGTGTCCCTGCCTTGTAAATAATTATCTGTTCTTCTGTGACATTTACACAACTTTGATTTCAAATGTCTCACACCCTTCTAAATACTTTCTTTCTTCTACTAGTGTTTGGTCAAAAAAAAAAAAAAAACTTTTACTTTGTTTGCTATCTATCATAATTACTATGTTACCTTGTATACAATTATTGTGTCTGAAATGTGAACTGTATCTGTAGTTACAATATTCTGCTTTGTATTATGTGGAGCTTTTCTCCCCGGGTCTCTACTGAAAATGGACATATATCCAGTTAGACTAGCCCGGTCAACAAATGTAAAATAAAATAAAATAAAAATAAATAAATAAATAAATATCATCTTATGACTCTATTTCTAGCTTCACTTTGCTGGAAGTTTATTCTCAACATTGTTGACAGGTGAATAACCTGATATTCATGATAATGGTGATAGCCAGTGCCTCCTGTTCGATGTAGCAAACAGGTATATGTTGGCATTGAAGACTGCATGTAATTATCGGCATCTAAACTCTATTATTTCCTGCTTGTGTTCTGCACCATGTATGTGCATTTTTCCTTTTGAATCCTTGTGAATCTGCTGTTGCTCCCCTCTACCACTCTGCAGACATTCATACACATCTATGCACAATTTCAAACTTTCTTACCTGCTGACTACTGTAGTGCCTGATTTCATGATCATTGTGAAGATGCCTCGACTCTTCCTGTGTCTGTTATTCAGTACAATATTCCTGTTGTTAGTGATATTCAACATCCTTTAACACATATGCTTATGGTCTATGATGTACTGTGAAAATCAGTCTGGTGCTCTCTGAACTTGACTACATAACTGCTAAAATGTTTCTTTGGTGAGCTATGTTTATTGCAGTGTTCTATGTTTACTATATTGACAAATGATGTTTAGATCCCTGCAAACCTCATACATCAATTCCTGCTGTTATAGATAGCATATCTGGCAATATGTCTTGCCTGTACAATGCAAGTGTGTCAAGGGTAAAGTCAGGTTTAATATCAATGACTGTACTGCACTGTATAGATTACATGCCAATGCAACTGATATTATACAGTGTGGTCTTGTTCCCAGTTCTCCATCTCCAGATCAACCTCCTAATGCCAGTTTATTAACTCTGCCATATCATTGAATTTTCAGAAATGTGTATGCTGCCCACCAGATAATCAGTTCTCATATAATTATAGGTCAGAGAGCAATAAGAACATCTCTTGCTGCCTTCATATAGTGCCATTGTAACATGCACCACACTATTCACTGAAGGGAGCACAATATGGATGATTCGTTGATGTCACCTATGTTCCCCATAAAGGCTCCTGTGTGTCTTTATATTGAAGGTACTTACTTGCACATCAGACCCGTCTTCCACTACTTTATTTATACAGATCTACATCCCACTATTTAACACATAAGTACATGCTAATGGGTCTATTTGATTTATGTAATACTGAGTGTATTCAGTCATTGAAGGATTTTATCATGTTTGTTGCAATAGAATCCTGCATGACTTGGATCCTTTCCCATGATGCAATATGTCCATGTGCTTTATTATGACAGCACATGCTGGTCCTTCACAGTAAATCCCATTATACTGCTGAATTCTTGCTCTTTTGGAATTCTAGACTCTGTTATGTGTGACTAAGGTGCATGAATGTTCTAAAGGTCACCTGTTCTGTCATTAGTTCAGTTATGTATGCCTGTGTACTACTTCACCTTACTTCTGGTTTCTGTTCCATAATACTGAGTATACTAGGATATGTGCATGTGCTATGCTGTTAACATTGTGTACAATTATAAAATATTTTCATGCATATTTATGTGCTGCACATGAGTGTTTCATTTC
Source organism: Protopterus annectens (assembly GCF_019279795.1). Lineage (NCBI taxonomy): Eukaryota > Metazoa > Chordata > Ceratodontiformes > Protopteridae > Protopterus > Protopterus annectens. The sequence goes on from NC_056749.1 coordinate 422,531,322, forward strand.
AGTGTGAGTATCTGTGCTTTAATCATTATATATTAAGATGTTAATATAAAAACATTGAGCGTAAAGCAAGAACAAAGAAAACTGTTGCAGATAAACAAATAACACAGCTCCACAGGGTTATGCAACCAGCCACTGCTCTGCTGTATTAATCTGTGCAGTCCAAGAAATATGTTGCATTCTGCTAACCATAAGTACAATTTTATACTGTATTTTGAACTTTTAAACTGTATTTTTGCTATATTGCTGATTTTTTAAAACTGATTTTGCTGAATTGTCACACTTTGTCTGCTGTAGCATAGCCTAGATTCAGACCTGCTGAATCTGGTTCTGTTTGTTAAACTGAGCACTAAACCAGGCTATCATTTGTTGGAGAGGGCCCCTTGCACATTTGCAGCAGGAGAGTGCAGTAAAGACTCATTTGATTGAAGGCTGCTGGCACAGTGCTCAGTTTTGAGGTTTTTTATTGATTAAATTCTTTAATGCAGTTTGCTCACTGTTGCTACATAAGCCCTGCATTTGCACCAGTTTGCACTTGTTTTAACACAGCTCCACAGAGTTAAGTGACTAGACACTGCTCTGTTGTATTCATCTGTTTATGCTTAGGGCACCACTGTTAACCATCGGACACTACTGTGCAGTGAGGGTAACCACTGGTGTTTATAGACACAAAAAAACTTCAGTAGACAAATTTTCCCTTAGTAGCTGCTCGTGATCCGGCCTAGAAGTCCTTGAATTGTGCTTAGCTGCACAGAGAGCACTTCAGATGTACTTTTGCCTCTTAAGCAGTCCAAAAACCACCAAATCTACAATAGTCTTACACCATTTAGAGAACTCCCGCTAGTATAGACCCTTTATAGTGCACCCCATTAGTACATATCCTGTTTAGAGCCCCCAGTTATACCACACACCTCCATTTCATCCCCACTGTGAAAACAGGATATAATCTATCATTATGGATGGTCAGTTTCCCTCTATTTCTCTTACCATCCTGATTGACATGGGTATCCTAAAGCAGTGTAACAACTGCCTCATGTACACTGACAACTCTATACTTCTAAATCACCCAAGTACAATTCATGAGAGATGCGTCTACACTAAGAATCTGGAATCCTTGCTCTCTAACACACAGAACAGTAACACTGAGCAGGTTGTCAGCTTCTACACAAACCAGGCTTTCAACACATAACATATCATACACAGAGGTACTCACCAGAAACCTACCTAAACACCAGAGCCCTTCCAAACACAAACATGCTATACTTAATACAGCACCTACAGCATTCAATATACACAAAAACACAAGCGCCAGTGTCTCACCAAATAAGTCCCTAAGGCAAAGCATATCTAAACCAAATGTTTTAGTCATACGTGACTCCATTGTGAGACACACAGATGTCCCACTCACCAGGCTAGTAAGGGAGAAGGTTACAGTCAGCTGTCTTTCGGGTGCCAGGATCCATCAGATCACACATGCACTCAAGTCTCTCAACAACAAGTACCATTATGACTCCATCACAGTTTGTGTGGTATGAATGACTTGAGATGTACCTCACTGGACTATATGAAGAGAGACATAATTGAGCTCTATGAATGTGTGTCCCAGGCAGGTATGTCCCTAGCCTTGAACAGCATTCTACCCTCACCTAGGATGAAACCACAATATAAACAAAAAATGATTGACTACAACAATTGGCGTAGTTTCTGGTGTCATTCTAAGGGGATCCAGTTCCTGCCAGCCTGGGATGCCTTGGTTGATAGACCACCTTGCTTTGCCAGAGATGGTCTTCACCTGTCATCTCTAGGCTTTCGGTTACTGGCTAAGGCACTTGCCACCCCCACAGTGCCGTTTTTAGGCAAGGTCTCACAAACATAATTTTTGACATGAAAATATCAGTCACAAATAAATTAAAGGTTATGCTGCTAAATGCTAGGAGTTTAAATCAGAAACTGCACTCTCTGGAAGCACTCCTCTGCCTGGAGGATGTTGACATCTGTGCATTCACAGAATCTTGGTTCAGGGCCACAGAGAGTACCCCAGTCTTCCAAGGCTACTTTTTCAGATCGTAAAATGAATGTGTGAGTACCAAAGGGGCTGGAGTATCTATCTTCATCAAAGATGAATACACTTCTAGAATGGTTAGACAGGAAGACTCCAAGGAGCTACTCCAAGTTCAACTAACTGTAGGTAAGACCCCACTTCAAGTCATCATTAGCGATAGGCCCCCTTCAAAGAACCAAGATACCCATGCTGCTTATTTGGACCTACCTGACTCAATCAAATTACAATCAAACACTCTAGTAATGGGCGATTTTAACTATTCCTGCATTGACTGGGAAATTTATACATGTACCGACATGCTCACAGAAAGGTTCCTGACTTTAACATTAATGCACTGGAATAAATAGTATGCAACCCCACAAGGGGCTCAAATATTCTTGGCCTGTTCCTCACCAACATGGATGACCTTTGCACCAACACAAGTACAGGACACTCACTGGTTAAATCTGATCACAAATCAGTCACATTTAAAGTAGCTATAACACCTGAACCCCTCTTAGGTGAAATCAGACTAAAATATTTCAGCAAAACTAATTATACTCTCCTAAGGGATTGCATAAAGAATTTCTAAGCTCCTGTTCTCACAGATGGCATTGACAACTGTACTAGGGTATCACAAATGCCCTCTACAAACATTTACACACATGTATTGACACAGCTGTACCTGATAGAATCAAAACAAGATCCTCAAGAAAAAACAAGCCTCCCTGGTGGTCATCTAGCATTAATAAGTTATACAACAAGAGGAAGAAGCTGCTGTCTAAGAATAAAAAAGAGAGAGGTCTCAGCACTGGAAGAACACCCTCCTCTGCTTTAACCAACAAATAAAACAACTTTTAAAATCCTCTAAGGGCAACTTCGAAAAAAAATTAGCAACCATAGCTAAGGATAACCATAAGACATTCTTTAGCTATATCCATAACCTAAAAGGTGGGACCAAGACATGTGCTGAACTAGCTGTGAATGGCATCACATACACTGATTTTGTGAAAATAGCTAACCTATTAGCTGACAGGTTTGGAGAAAATTTCACACTACATCCCCTCCTAACATTCCACAACGCATTCCCTTTACATCTGTCCCACCTTGCATCTCCAAAGGGAAAGTCATTAATTCTCTCTCCAAGGTCAAATCCACAGCCTCTATGGGACTGGATGGCATCCCAGGTTGCATTTTAAATGGTCTAAAACAAGAGTTAGCAATTCCATTAGGTACTCTCTTCAACCACAGTCTGAGTGCTGGTTTTGTCCCTGCTGAATGGAAAACAGCAGCCATTGTCCCTGGTACAGCAACAGACCCTGGGAACTACAGACCCATAAGCATAATCAACCTTATCTGTAAGGCTACAGAATGAATCAACATGTACCTTATAAATAAGAATATAGGTGATCTCCAAACCTTGATCAAACACATTTTGGTTTTGTCAGAGGCAGGTCATACCTGTTAAACCTGGTGGACTTCTTCAAAAATGTCACCAGAGGCACAGACAAAGGCAAATTTGTGCATACAATCTACCTTGACTTAGCCAAGGCCTTCGGCACAATCCCATATCTGGGTATCATTGATAAACTCTCCCAGTTAAATATCAACCCTTATGTCATCAGGTGGGTTGCTAACAGGCTCACCGACAAATCACACTCAATCAAAGTTAGGGACTTTACCTCAACCAGCAGACCTGTCACCAGTGAGGTTCCAAAGGGGTCAGTGATGGACCTCATATTGTTTGGAATACACTTCTCTGACATTTAGGCCAACACAGAGGGGCTGTGGCTGACTAAGTTTGCTAATGACTGCAAATTATGTGCAATCATTGAATCCCCAAATTATATTAATATACTTCAAGCGGGACTTATACAAGCCAATGATTGGTGCCAAAGCCATGGACACAAACTCAATGCTAAAAAATGCATTATCATCCTCTTCAGTAAAAACGATAGCCCTGCAGACTATCATATAAATAATCATATCATAAGTAACAACTCAGTAGTGACAGACTTGGGAATGCAAGTTGACTGTAGCCTAAACTTTGACCACCATGTGTCTACTGTGGTAAGTAAGGCATTATATGTCGCACAACTCATTAGCAAAGGCATTGCCTCAAGAGCGAAACAGGTCATAACACCCCTGTACTTGACATTCATCAAGCCATTAACTGAGTGCAATGCTCCCTTTGGTATGTACCTTATCAGGTACCTGTAGCAACTTAAGAGACCTCAGAGATTTCTAACCAAGAAAATTTAGGGTCTCCAGCAAATGTCATACATTGACAGACTGAAGTCACTGTCACTGCACTCAATAGCGTATAGACTACTTAGAAGAGACTTGTGCCTGGCCTACAGAGCAATCTCAGATCCAAACCTAATGGAAATGCTGCACATCCACAAATCAAATGGGACAAGGATCATCTGCTTCAGGTACCTTAACCTGGCCTTTGACATAAATAGGACCTGCTGGAGAGACAGATATGTCTCTCAGAGGTTGCCACTTCTCTGGAATAGGCTACCAATTTATGTCAAACAAAAAGCCCCTGTATGACCCTATTTAAGCATTGCCTGGATAAATGCATGGGAAACCATAAATTCCTGCCAGGTATTTTACCTATGACCCTCCTAGATATGGGCTTTCATTACCAACTAAGATCTTGAGTTTAGGCAAGATCCTTTATATAGGTTTTCTCTAGTATTATATTGAGCAGAAATGGCTAGGCTTATAAAGACCTTTGGGTCAATATCCCAGTAACCACCTATAAACCTAAATAAATAAAATATATAAAGTGTATGGTTTCCTCAATTGGTTATTAAATCATATTAAGATATTAGGATCGTCACCATTTCAAATGTCCAAAGTGGGACATTTATTTATAGAAATGTGAAATTTTGCAGGACAATGCAAAGGACAGAACGTCTCTTTTTTTCCAAAAAAGCAGCTTCATGCAGTATTTGAGTTGTTTATGTTATTTATTATAACATTTAGGTACTTCAGATACAAAATAACCATTTTATGTAACTATTAAAGAAAACATTAGGAAATATTTTTGTCCTAAAATCTCAGGACATTTGACATTTTTTATTTTTTTTTCACAGGACACAACTACCCAACGAGGGACTGTCCCTCGCAAAGAGGGACAGGTGATAACCCTATAAGATGTCTATAAAATGTGATTGTTCTCTTTTTTGTTTCCTTCTGTAAGTGTGAGGATGTTTGTTTTAGAGCAGATGTTTACCAATAGTTTGCAAAGGTTACATGTATGTTCTCAGTGCTTCACACCATGCCCATTATCATTAAACATGGTGGACAGGTATGTAGCATTGTCTTCTAACATTCAGCATTAACTGCTTCTGTGCATATGCTTTGGTACCTTGAATATGGTGATATTTCCTTGAATTTACTGGTTTACTATACTTTAAATCATTTATTTTATTCCATCAGTTTTTTTTATGGCATGCTTCCCTTGGACTTCCCCCAACTTCTTATATTTAACCATTTAGGAAACTGCATAGTGTGCTTCGTTTACTGTTTCTCATGCATAAAAATATGATGTCCTCTCAGATCTCAGCCCTTAGTCTGTGGTCTTATTTATGAAAATAACAAAAGGAACTGAGGTACAACATGTTCTAAACCATTGTTTAATTACTTACTGCAGAAGAAGTGGCCAGGCAGTAGTGAACATATATTCTAGAAACAGAAAACTGCTAAATGCTACACAGCTTTATACTCTGCAGTTCATGCTACAGAAATGACAGGGGGGTTAGGAGTTAGGAATAGTTTGTAAATTCTAAAATTTAACTTAGATATGATGTTGCTTCTAATATATTATTAGTGTTATTTAAGGACATTGTAGAACATTTCCTGAGATTATGAATGTACAATATTTTTTCATACTGCCAGCAGAACTGCAGTTGTGTTCACTTAAATGTTTTGACATTTTTCTTTCATGAATAGTAATTATCCCATGATTTAAAACCTGCAAAATGTCAAAGTAGATGTTTCAGTGGCAGAAAATCATTTTCAGATGGTCTTCTGTTTTTTTCACCCTGTCATAGACCCAGGAATACTATGAAGACACAAAACAAACTTGGAAAATAACAAAAAAAATATGAACATGACCTGGATACACTCCAAAAAAAATTATTTATTCACAAATAAAGTAAGCTCTTTCGTATAGGGTAGTACCTGCACTTCTTCAGACAAGACAATACTGAATGCAACACCTTATATACACTCTCCCAGAATGTAAATCTAATGAGCTCTATCGCATGGTCAATTAAACATTAATTACACTAAATAAAAGACCTAGCTTGGAATAATATAAGAAAATCATTAGAAAATACATTAAAAAATACATTTCAAAATACCTCAGTAGTGTATATTAGAAGTATATTGGAAAATAAACCACTAACACCTGGTAAAAATGTTAAATAACACTTATAAGACTGGAAAATGAATAAATAATAATAAATTAGATAAGAAATAGATAAAAAATGGATAAAATGATTGTTAAAAACATTCTTATGCACCGTAAAGATGTTAAAATTCATCTATTTGAATATAAATACCTTGTAAAAATGGTAACATTGATGGATGTCTTGCATTCAGTATTGTCTTGTCTGAAGAAGTGCAGGTACTATCCTGTACGAAAGAGCTTACTTTATTTGTGAATAAATAACTCCTTTTGGAGTGTATCCAGGTCATATCCATACTTTTTTGTTATAGTCCCAGGAATATTTACAATTGTATTACTCCTTTGTAGATAGTCTTTCCAACTTCCTACTGTATCAAATCTGGAATGGATGGATGGAAGTGATTTGGTAAAAATCCTTATATGTGCTTTTGCAAAGTCTAGGTTAATTTACTGAATACATCACAAAATGCAACTCCAAGTCTATATAAAGAAAATGTAGCAACGTTAAAATGTGATTAATCAGAAACACCCTCAAGTAAAACACACACACACACACACACACACACACACACACACACACACACACACACACACACACACACACACAGACACACACACACACACACACACACACACACACACACACACACACACACACACACACACACACACACACACACACACACACACACACACACACACACACACACACACACACTGTAACAAAAATTGCATTAACAAATGCTACAACATAGTCACATGGAGGGCACAATATTGCCATGAATCAATCGTAAAGGTAACCTTATACCTAACACTAACTGTAAACCTAACTTTAACCCAATCCCTAACCCAACTCATAAATCTATCCCAAAGCTTAAAGTACAGTAAAAGTTAAGCTTAACTTTAATCCTACAGACAGTAATACACTCATTCAATTGTCAGTCAAAATTATATTTATGAAAACCTAAATATGACTAAATGACCTTGATATATCAACTTTTGATTAAAATGCCTTCGTTCAACTGTTCTGCATCAGCTTATCTTAGAGAAAGCAACCATAATGCAAAAAGAACTAGCTTCAGTTATCCAAGCCATTGTGTGGTAGTAAAAATTATGATCCAGGCCAGAGGAGGGATAGTGCCATGACTTCAAAACAGGCAACTGAATTCATTCAAGTATTGGTTGGAGCATCTGTTAGAGCTGAAGTGGGGGAGCAGAGAATGACCAAGTTTAGCTGGCTTGTCTCTCCTACGGGGTGGGGATGGGGTGTGTGTGACATACTCAAAGGCAAACTGCACAGTGGAATCCGTAGGGTAGAACACATGGTGTTTGTCTACAAGAGGTGCAGGGCCAGTTTATCATTTTGCATGTAGGTGTGATGTGTATTCCAAAGCAACCATTGTATGGGAACCTACTGGATGCTAATGAGATGCACAAGGAGTTAGGCCTTAAAGTAAAAACCCTGATTGTCCATGTGAATGACAGTGCCATTCCACATAAATCCAATCCTCTCTGCAAGTGAATACATAAGCCATATGATTTTTACCTAGGGGAACAAACTGGTTGGTGCTGCTAGGATCCTGATGGTCAAAAAAGAGAAATGGAAAAAAATTATCATCCATGATAGACAAAATTTTGCAGCTTGCAAAACATTTTCTGTGTCAGATTCCTATGCCCTATGTAAAGCAGAATCAGAAGAAAACATAAAAAGCAACTTACATGCCCCAAGGGTTATAAACATTATGCCAATTATGAACATACAGCATAAATTCCAGTGAACGAGAAACTTAGAAAATACAGATATTGTCTGCTTTGTGTTTATTTTACAGTGAAATTGGTCTAGTACTTATGCATCATAAAACTCTCAGAGAAAAGTAAGTTCCATTGCTGTGGTACTACTATTCATCAAGCAAGATTTCGGCAAAATAGTTTGTTGATCAGCATGGAACAAGAAGGCATTTTAATGAAAAACCCAAATCACAAAATCAAGTGAGCTAGGCTCCATCTGGAGGAATGACATTCACAGATTCTCATTTAGGGGGAGAACTACTTCAGCATTATTGGTTACAAGTGACTACATTGTTCATGCATTTCAGAGAAATATAACTCAAGTGAGGCATTGATTCTGGAATACTATTATTTAATGGTTTGTACTTAAAGAATATTTATTTAAGGAATGCAGTCTTATTTAGTGGTAGAGCTAGGACTTTTCATCCTTAAGATTTAATGCTGACTCTACTATATGCCCATATGATTATGCTTTAAATTTTGCAGCCTGACTGTAAATAGTTGTCCCTTGAGATAAAAAGTACATAACATTCAGGACCTATAACAAGCCAAATGACTCTTGATCTGAATTAGAGAATTCTGTACTGAGCCACAAAACTGGTACTGGTGTACCATATGACGGACTGGCTTATTAACTGAGCAAACTCCTGCTTGTTGACTATCAAAAACTTGTTACTCAATTCAAGCTGGTTGCGCAAAGTGACCTAGGTACCCTGTCATCACACTTCAAAAACAAAAAAGAAGGAAAAATCGGGAACACTGAGCCACATAAATGGTTCAGCACTGAATCCTGAGATTCCTGGTACACTATTTCATTTATGCACACACAGAGCACAGAACATCATATTAAAGAGTTCCTGTGACTGCTATAATATCACAGACATATCAAGTATGTGCTTTTAATAATGAAAGCACTTACTTGGCTGTTTACTAAACTACTCAGTCCATTGTCCAAGCGTGACCTCACCCCAATATTAGTTCACCCAATATTAAGTTGCTAGGGGTAGTGGCATGTAGAACAAGAGAAGGTTATGTCAGTTCATATAACCATTATTTGCTAATAATATTATCTAAGTCTGACATGTAGAGCAGTATGCTGAACTCACTCTTAATGATTCTTTATGTCAGCATTTGGAATCAATAGTTATAAGTAATGGAACCTGGCAACATGCATGCAGTGAACTTCATAACTGTCTGAGATACTGTCTTGCAGTTAGTAATTTCTGTTCAGAGGTACTATGCCTTATAACACTTATAAAATTCAAGTACATTTTAAATTTGTACAACTCTGTTATTAAACACAGTTTTGCAGCATTTAAAAAACATCATGTTATCCCATTTAAATATTTTCTTAATTTGGGGTAAAAAAATGGAGACTGGGATTTTGAGATGAAATTAAAAACAGAAAATATTTTCTGGAAATAGTAAATCAAATACAAGGACCAAAATAGGTTAGTTAGAAGGATGGACACCCTGGGATTACAAACATGAAGTCTTGCAAAGTTATATCAGTATGTTGCACATTTACTTCATGCAAACATGAGCAGGTGTGTTTATAGACATCGACACACACACACACACACACACACACACACACACACACACACACATACACACACACATATAATTTTAGCACCTATAGGATGTCCATGAATATTTTATTAATTGTTTAAAAATGTGTTCTTTGTTGCTTTCAGATAAGTGCTATAAAAGTACAGTAATGTAAGAAAATAAATATTCTGAGTTCTTTATGCTTACATTTATCAAGTAAGTTTCTTTTACCTTTCTAGCAGTTTGGCACAATAATATTTAAGTTCTAGTGCTGACAGAAAAAAAAATATGTTTCTTGACAAAAAGTACTAATGGGAGCAGTTCATTGTCAATGGTTAGAAATGTACACTTGTCTACACACAGTCCTGCCCATGACCTTAAGTTAGTAGTAGTTTAAGAGTCATTTTGTTGTGTTATTTCAGTGTTTTGGACAACCTCTTTACCACATTTATTATGCAGTTAGTTTAATATAACTTTTATATGTACAGAAAAATGCATTACCACTAGGTTCATCATTCATAAATATCAAATAAAATTAAAGTAATCCATTCAGCTTTCTGACAGTGCATCAATTTAACAGTGAGTGGAATGTTAGTTTTCTGTTTCTGCTTTGAAAATTACTGATGTTGATAAAATGATAACTGCTAAATGCAGCTGTCAAAACAGTTAAATAGTTTGGTTTATCCATTGTCTTTTTCAGTAAAAAAATAATCATAAGGCAAGCAGGTGTAATAGCAATAATTCAAGATGTACTATAGGTTTTAGTGGTTCTGAATTGTAGTTCCTAGGAAATATTTAGTGAGTTCAGTTTTATAGGTAAACTTCGGCATGATTGTCGTTTGTCCCTGCAGGAGATTGTTTGCCTCTTGTGCCATCTGTCCCTCCTTTTGTACTGTCTGTGAATAAGAGTTTTGGTGTCCATAAGAGCTTAAGAATTCTTTTATACTCCTTTCGAAAATTTTGATTGAGAAGTCCATAAATAACAGCATTGAGACAGCTATTGAAGTAAGCCATAAAATAGCTCAGGATAAAGAGCCATTCTGGTACGTTTGGTGCCACTGCAACAGGGTTTATAGCTACTGCGAGACCAATAAAATTTAGTGGTGCCCAGCAGACTGCAAAAAGTACAAAAACTACAAACATAGTCAGAAAATTCTTGAAGTCAGTTGGTTTCTGCTTTTGCTTAAATTCTTGTCTTATGCGACTCTTAACTTGAATGACCAAAACCCATATCCTTAAATAACAAAATGACACTATACATAGTGGTACTATGAAGTGCACAACCACCACCACAATTGTGTAGGTTGAACTCACATCTTGTGTAAAAGTACACGAATACACACGGGGATCATACTGCAGTGAACCAACAAATACGTTTGGCACAATGGCAAGCACAGTCAATGTCCATGTAAGACAAAGGTAAAAGCAGGTTTTCTTTTGATTGTAGAGCCTGTCGTATTTTAGGCTATGGCAAATGTAGCAGTATCGGTTGATTGCAATTGCTGTGATGTTAAACACGGACCCAATGACACTTAGACCCATGAAAAACCCACTGACCTGGCAATGAATATATCCAAGCGTCCATTCATTGTTGAAAATAGCAACAAGGATTAGAGGATATGGATAGACTGCCACCACAAGGTCAGCAACAGACAAGCTGACAACAAAAATGTTACCTACAAGAGAAAGAAACAATCATGTTGTTTCTAATGACATGTCCAGAAAATTAAATGATAACTGAAATATAAGTTCAGCTGCATCAAAGTAACACATTTTCTTGGGCTACATTGAAATGCTTAGCTTTCATTCTAATAAGAAACTGTACACAAACCAACACTTTTATTAAGCATTATTTGACCATACTTTACATGTATGGGAATATGAGTTTTTCAACCTAAAATTACTGCTAACACAAAAAAGTAGAAGAAAAGAAGAGACAAAACGTATTAATACTGTACATTTTATGTTACTTATAATGTTTCTACGATCACTTGCTTCAGCAAATCAAGATTGAAAAACTGTTGGACAATTAAACCACGCCAAGGTAGCTGAATTGGAAGTGTGGATTTTATAAAATGTATGATTTGATTCCTGTGGTATGTTTCTATTTTAATAGTATATTCTTATCAGGCTTAAGGAAATGTGTATTACAAGTATGAAGCATTACTACTGAGGAAAACTGGCAAACAAATCAAACAAAGATGAGAAAGAGAGTGAGTGAAAGAGAGCAAAACAAGAAATATGGGTAGGCTGAAAACTATTTGGACTTGGGTGGGTCATTTCACAGATTGTGTGTAGCCTGCAGATTGTAATGACTGAGTATGTAAAACATCAGGACAGAAAAAGAATCCCTTCTATACATGCATAATTATTAAAGGTTTTCAAAATGGAACATTTTGTCAAGCAGTGGATAGGTATTAAGCAGTAGACTGCATGCTTATAGGGATAGAACCTTCATCAGTTATGTTAGGAACCACAGAAATAGCCAACAACTTTGTACTGAACTTACCTCTAATGGTACCTCCGCCTTTGACCACAAGGATATTAATACTGTTGCATACAAAGTTTGCCTCATCTTCATTCCAACCACCCTTCCATCTGTCCCCATTACCCAGCATACCTCCCATCCCAAAATAACTTTGGGACAAGTCCTCATAGCACTTTCCAAAATTAAAAAAAAAAGAAAAGAAAAATATCAGTCCCACATGACATGAGAGTATCCCTGGATATCTGCTGAGAATTACTACGTCTCATCTAGCAATACTTCCCTATCTACTCTTCAGCTTAACTCTGCCTCTACTAGCTTCATCCCCAAGACATGAAGAACAGCTGCATCTGCACCCAGATATAAAGATAGCCCTTCTACTGACCTTGGAAATTGCAGTCCTATTAGTCTCAGTATTATTTGAAATGCTACAGAATGTATTACAGCTGAACTAATAAACACTGATATGGGTCACCTTTTATCCTTGGAGCCATACTAGTTTGGCTTTTAACAGGCAGATCTTGTCTTCTCATCTTGGTTGAATCGGAAGGGTTACAGAGCCTACTGATAAGGATCATACAGTTCATGCTGTCTACCTATACCTTGCCAAGGTCTATAATACTATCCTATATTCTGGGATTGTTGACAAATTCTCCCAATTTAGCATTAACCTATGCTTAGTATGCTGTTAGATAACTGGCTTCCTGAAAAAAAACCCATGCCATTAAGGCCAGGGATATTTTCTGTAGACAGAAAGCCATTGTGAGTGGTGTCATACAGGGCTCCTTCCTTGGTCCCCTCCTTTTTGTTATACACTTTGGAAATAAAGTTGATATTATAGGACTATGATGTAATAAGCTTACCGATGACTGCAGACTGGGAACAGTTATCAAATCCCATTCTGATACATAAATGTATAAGCCAATTTATCCCCCCTTCCTAATTAGGTCCATCATTGAATACAATGCCCCTTCAACATGTACCTCACTAACCACATAAACCAACTCAAAAGAGTTCAATTTTTTTCCTCATCAAAAGGATCTCGTCTTGGTATCCTTAAACTACTCAGAGAGACTGAAATCCTTGCCCCTCTCCACTGCCTCACATAGACTCATGAGAAGTAATCTGTTATTAGCCTCCTGTACTATGACTGACTCAGCACTCTTTGGTCTCTTTCATATAAATAGGGCTGATGGTAAATCAACCCTTACTCTAGAGACTTAACCGTAGACTACCATATCAACAGCACCAGATCACATGACAGGTGCCTAATCCACTCTAGAGACTTAAACTTAGACTACCATATCAACAACACCAGATGACATGACAGGTGCCTAATCCACTCTAGAGACTTAAACGTAGACTACCATGTCAACAGCACCAGATGACATGACAGGTGCCTAATCCACTCTAGAGAATTAAACTTAGACTACCATATCAACAGCACCACGTGACATGACAGGTGCCTAATCCACTCTAGAGACTTAAACTTAGACTACCATATCAACAGCACCAGATGACATGACAGGTGCCTAATCCACTCTAGAGACTTAAACGTAGACTACCATATAAAAAGCACCAGATGACATGACAAGTGCCTAATCCACTCTAGAGACTTAAATGTAGACTACCATATCAACAGCACCAGATGACATGACAGGTGCCTAATCCACTCTAGAGACTTAAACTTAGACTACCATATCAACAGCACCAGATGACATGACAGGTGCCTAATCCACTCTAGAGACTTAAACTTAGACTACCATATCAACAGCACCAGATCACATGACAGGTGCCTAATCCACTCTAGAGACTTAAACTTAGACTACCATATCAACAGCACCAGATCACATGACAGGTGCCTAATCCACTCTAGAGACTTAAACTTAGACTACCATATCAACAGCACCAGATCACATGACAGGTGCCTAATCCACTCTAGAGACTTAAACTTAGACTACCATATCAACAGCACCAGATCACATGACAGGTGCCTAATCCACTCTAGAGACTTAAATGTAGACTACCATATCAACAGCACCAGGTGACATGACAGGTGCCTAATCCACTCTAGAGACTTAAACTTAGACTACCATATCAACAGCACCAGATCACATGACAGGTGCCTAATCCACTCTAGAGACTTAAACGTAGACTACCATATCAACAGCACCAGGTGACATGACAGGTGCCTAATCCACTCTAGAGACTTAAACTTAGACTACCATATCAACAGCACCAGATGGCATGACAGGTGCCTAATCCACTCTAGAGACTTAAACTTAGACTACCATATCAACAGCACCAGATCACATGACAGGTGCCTAATCCACTCTTGAGACTTAAACGTAGACTACCATATCAACAGCACCAGATGACATGACAGGTGCCTAATCCACTCTAGAGACTTAAACTTAGACTACCATATCAACAGCACCAGATGACACGACAGGTGCCTAATCCACTCTAGAGACTTAAACGTAGACTACCATATCAACAGCACCAGACGACATGACAGGTGCCTAATCCACTCTAGAGACTTAAACTTAGACTACCATATCAACAGCACCAGATGACATGGCAGGTGCCTAATCCACTCTAGAGACTTAAACTTAGACTACCATATCAACAGCACCAGATGACACGACAGGTGCCTAATCCACTCTAGAGACTTAAACGTAGACTACCATATCAACAGCACCAGATGACATGACAGGTGCCTAATCCACTCTAGAGACCTAAACGTAGACTACCATATCAACAGCACCAGATGACACGACAGGTGCCTAATCCACTCTAGAGACTTAAACTTAGACTACCATATCAACAGCACCAGATGACATGACAGGTGCCTAATCCACTCTAGAGACTTAAACGTAGACTACCATATCAACAGCACCAGATGACACGACAGGTGCCTAATCCACTCTAGAGACTTAAACGTAGACTACCATATCAACAGCACCAGATGACATGACAGGTGCCTAATCCACTCTAGAGACTTAAACGTAGACTACCATATCAACAGCACCAGATGACATGACAGGTGCCTAATCCACTCTAGAGACTTAAACGTAGACTACCATATCAACAGCACCAGATGACATGACAGGTGCCTAATCCACTCTAGAGACTTAAACTTAGACTACCATATCAACAGCACTAGATGACATGACAGGTGCCTAATCCAACATAGTCACCGTTTTTAGAAAAAGCTGCTCTAACATATTAAAAACAGCACTTCCAGGCAACCTCTAACTAGTCAGATGGACAGGATGGGTGAATGCAAACTTTCATCAGGGATATGTGGATAAAATCTGGTTCATAGGTGTCTCCCACCAGAACTGGGTGATGTGGCTGAGCTTCTTAATAGTCTCCTTGGCTGTCAGCTTAGTAAGAACATATGAAACTGTGATTCTAAATCACATGAAGTGACCAATTAGTGAAACTGACTGAAAATGTTCAGAAGGGTAGTATGGGGTTCAAATTCAGTTAAAAGAGCTACAGACAGATCACATGCAATGCAATTTAATTTAGAGAAAAAGAAAGAAAGAAATACAGATGAGACAGAAGGATCATTTAAAAGTTGTTAGCTAAATTGTTTGACTGTGAATCAGTGCCTAAAGAAAATAGTTCTATTTTCTTGACTAGAAAGATGATGCTAGATTTCCAGAGCAAACAGTATCCTTAATTAAATGTAATTTTGGTTTAGATGGATTAGAAAATCACAGTATTAACAGAGACAGATGGTATTCAAAGGAAACTAAGATTTGGACTGTAAAACACCCTTACACATCTATTCTGTAGCAGTCAAGCTTGTGAAATAAGAATGAAGGACTTGTTTTTCAATTGAGATTATAACAAGGGGAATTCACTGGAAGGTAGAAAGACAAATGTCTTTCACAAATTCTCAAAATAAAATATTAAGACAAGAACATTTTTTTCAAATTTTGATTATATTCTGTTGAAAAACAGCATTGCTTCTTAGTTCTTTCTTAATATGATTTATAATGTGTATACATTACTCTTGTTAGCTGTGTGCTCACAAAATACTTACAGGAATACAACAGTGGATCATTTTGAATAAAGTTTTTTTTTACTTTTCTTTTTACGTGCTAAATATGTAAGATCAAAGGTCAGTTTTATGTTGGCATCCTGTGTGTTGTTATTTAAAAAAAAACATTTTTAATTTCAGTGGATTCGATTTTAATAAACTGCAAAATTTAAATGTATTTCATGTACATGAAATGTATTGCATAAAAAAATCTACACATTTAGAAAGAATTACATGTGACAAGGAATTGTGTCACAATTTGTTTAAATTGTTAATCAGAAGAAAATATGCTGTATTAATAGCATTGATAAAAACAACTATTAGGAATTAAATATTGACATAAACTAATAAATTAATATAAAGTAATAAACAGTAAAGTACTGATATTACATTATCAATCCTTATAATGAATGTCAGAAATGCAAATTACAGGGACATTGTATGTACTGTCTATAAAATGTATAGATTTTACTGATGGAGATTAAAGCAAGGATAAAAATGCATATTATGTCTGGCTGGGGACATGGTGTGGATATACTTTTCAGATTCTTAGGGCAAGAATGCTAGACAAAGCCAAAATAATGGGGGGTCAAAAGCCCCCAAACAGGGAACATTTTTAAATATCTCTTTATAGACATTGAAAGTTGATATGTTAACAGGTTTTGCATTCATGTGAATTTTCTGAAGGGTATGAAGTCTGAAACTCAAATATATGACATTATTTAGTGACTCCAGTCCCAACTGATTTGCCAAAAAACTGCACATTTTATGAGGAACAGACCAAAAATAAGAGAGCAAAATCTGGATGTTCTTAAAAAAGCTGGAGAGGTGAGAGCTATGAATATGGATCAATTAAAGAATACAAAAGGAAAACAAGAGCCAGCAAAACAAGACCCAGAGAAATACTATTTATTTTATAATACATAAGGACAGCAAAGAAATTGCACAGACCGGTTTCGGCTGGTAATCTATACACAACCTTCTTCAGTGTAAAATAAGCATGCTCAAAGCTGTCATTTAAATAGGCTGCAAACAAATCTGATTGGTTCAAACTAAAACTTATCATTCAACCCGGGTGGAAAAAGACCACCCAACTTAACAATCCATTTTTTCTCTTTTGAATATAATAATGCATGCCAACCCGTTTTGTTAGATTTTTTACCCCGAATGATATCAATAATGGTTAACATAAAAGAAGCTGAAGGATGTGATAATTGATGTTTAAATAAAGCATTGTTAATTCTACCTTTTTTGATGTTGCTAATATGTTCCGAAATTCTCAATCTGAGTGGCCTTGAAGTTTGACCTATATAAAAGGCTCCACATGAACATGTAGCTAAGTAAATAAGCCAATCTGAACTACAATTGGCAAAAAAATTTTATCTCATATACAGTGGAAGAATTTCTGCTGGTGAATTCTTTGGTTTTAGATATTTTATTACAATTGATGCAATGTCCACAGGGATGACAACCCGTAAGAATGGATCCTGTTAAGGTGGTTTGGATTGGTTCAGGATTATCTGTATCATGTCCATGTTTGTAATGACTGAATGTGCTACCTAGATTTCTACCTTTCCGAAATTAAAAAAGACATCGATTGGGGATAATGGTAGATATGTCAGTGTCATATAATAACAAATTCCAGTGTCTTTGGATACTCTGAATAAGGTTGTCTGAATTTCTGCCATATGTAGTAGTAAACCTGAGGGGTTGATTGGGAGAACTGTGATCGGTCCTGTAAGTTAATAAGTTTTCCCTATCCATATGACCCACTTGGTGTATGGCATCGAAGACATGGCCCATCTTGTAATCCCTATTCCTGAATCGGTTGATGAGGTCTTTGTTTTGTTCCCTATAGGATGTATTATCAGAACAAATATGTTTTAGTCTGATAAATTGAGATTTGGGAATGTTTTTGCAGATGTGTGGAGGATGAAAACTCGACGCATGTAATATAGTGTTATATTCAGGGTGTTTCCTGAATACTTGAGTCCCTAGGGTATGATCAAATAATCTATTGATAGATACATCTAAAAACATGATGTTATTGTGATCATAATGTAAAGTAAAATGTATACCCCATCGATTGTTATTGAGATATGCTAAAAATTCAAATAGTCCTTCAAGATCGCCCTTCCATACTGCACAGCAATCATCAAGGTATCGTCGCCAAATATCAAGATGTTCAAGATATATGTTGTTACTGCTGTTGTATATCAAATCCTTCTCCAAATAAGCCATAAATAGATTGGCATAGATGGGCGCAAAGGAGGAGCCCATGGCGGTACCCTTGGTTTGCCAGTAGCAGACATCTTGGTAGAAAAAAACATTATTAGTCAGGACATAGGAGGCCATATCTAATAAAAATTCATTGAATTCACATGTATATAAACCTGAAATCTCCAACCTATATGATAAAGCTTCTAATCCACTGGAATGAGGAATGTTCTGGCAAACCAAGGGTACCGCCATGGGCTCCTCCTTTGCACCCATCTATGCCGATCTATTTATGGCTTATTTGGAGAAGGATTTGATATACAACAGCAGTAACAACATATATCTTGAACATCTTGATATTTGGCGACGATACCTTGATGATTGCTGGGCAGTATGGAAGGGCGATCTTGAAGGACTATTTGAATTTTTAGCATATCTCAATAACAATCGATGGGGTATACATTTTACTTTACATTATGATCACAATAACATCACGTTTTTAGATGTATCTATCAATAGATTATCTGATCATACCCTAGGGACTCAAGTATTCAGGAAACACCCTGAATATAACACTATATTACATGCCTCGAGTTTTCATCCTCCACACATCTGCAAAAACATTCCCAAATCTCAATTTATCAGACTAAAACGTATTTGTTCTGATAATACATCCTATAGGGAACAAAGCAAAGACCTCATCAACCGATTCAGGAATAGGGATTACAAGATGGGCCATGTCTTCGATGCCATACACCAAGTGGGTCATATGGATAGGGAAAACTTATTAACTTACAGGACCGATCACAGTTCTCCCAATCAACCCCTCAGGTTTACTACTACATATGGCAGAAATTCAGACAACCTTATTCAGAGTATCCAAAGACACTGGAATTTGTTATTATATGACACTGACATATCTACCATTATCCCCAATCGATGTCTTTTTTAATTTCGGAAAGGTAGAAATCTAGGTAGCACATTCAGTCATTACAAACATGGACATGATACAGATAATCCTGAACCAATCCAAACCACCTTAAAAGGATCCATTCTTACGGGTTGTCATCCCTGTGGACATTGCATCAATTGTAATAAAATATCTAAAACCAAAGAATTCACCAGCAGAAATTCTTCCACTGTATATGAGATAAAAGTTTTTGCCAATTGTAGTTCAGATTGGCTTATTTACTTAGCTACATGTTCATGTGGAGCCTTTTATATAGGTCAAACTTCAAGGCCACTCAGATTGAGAATTTCGGAACATATTAGCAACACCAAAAAAGGTAGAATTAACAATGCTCTATTTAAACATCAATTATCACATCCTTCAGCTTCTTTTATGTTTACCATTATTGATATAATTCGGGGTAAAAAATCTAACAAAACGGGTTGGCATGCATTATTAAATTCAAAAGAGAAAAAATGGATTGTTAAGTTGGGTGGTCTTTTTCCACCCGGGTTGAATGATAAGTTTTAGTTTGAACCAATCAGATTTGTTTGCAGCCTATTTAAATGACAGCCTTGAGCATGCTTATTTTACACTGAAGAAGGCTGTGTATAGATTACCAGCCGAAACCGGTCTGTGCAATTTCTTTGCTGTCCTTATGTATTATAAAATAAATAGTATTTCTCTGGGTCTTGTTTTGCTGGCTCTTGTTTTCCTTTTGTATCGTTGTTCCTTTGAGCCGTGCAATTGCTTCCGTGCAAACATTGTTTTGTATTGTTTCAATTAAAGAATAACAACTAGGTAAAATGTAATTACTTTGTAAACAATATTGACAGTGTAATTAATAACTGTTACATGAATATGTCTTACATTATTATATAACTATATCTCTTAAAAATATCTCAGATATCATTGAGATTTTAAGACAAAGTTATTTTCTGAAAGTTATTAAATAATTGATAGCATATATATATTTATTTTAATAGAGAACCTGTATTATGATAAGGAGTACAATTTTTCTCTACTTATGATTAAGGAAGTATATACAATAACTTTTTGGACTCCAATGAAGCCTGTTAGAAAATTCAGTTTATTTAGTTTATATTCATATAAACTTCTTGCAGAACACAAAAGAAAAAGATCTAGTAACTTATATAAAAATGGATGTCTCTAAATATACATATTAGTATATCAAACATAGTCAATTGATTCATAATCTTATAAAGATGTGATTTAAATCTATAAAAAAAATCTAGAGGACAGATACCTTATATTATCAAAACTAGAATTTTCTCAAAGCATGAATTTTACATGAATCTGTGAAATTTCTATTAAAGGTGCAAGGAGATACAAAAATTGCAAGCATAACTGAAAGAGAAAGCTGTTATGTGTAAAAAGTGTCAAGAAAAAATGACTGAAGCACCTTTGTTCAGTATTATAAAGGATTGTATTAAAGCAAATTGTGTAATTCAGAGATGGCTGACGAAATAAAACTGTATGCCCTTTAACTTAAGTGTTTATGTAAGAAACAATTTGCATTAAAGTGAAATCACAAAAATGTCCCTTATATAATCTGTGACATATGCAAATGTGTGTCAATACATCTGATGAACATATTAATTTGGGACAACACAAGAGTCCATGTTCTGTTACTTGTACAAAATACATTACAAAGAAATGGATGGGAAAACTACCCTAACTATAGAAATCATATTACTGTTTAAACTTAATTTCTAATTATGTGAATACAATTTTTACATAAAAACACAATCTTCGTTAATAGATGCCAATAATGCTAATTAATTGAAGCTACACATCCTGTTTTATTAGTCACATTAAAGCTTAAGTGACAATAATAAATACTAGAGAGGATTATTAATAATGCAACTAATCAATGTCAAACAAACTAAAAGTTAACTTTTTAGATACGTTACAAGTTAGACAAAAGTGACGGATATCTTCACCATTGCTCACATTTACAATGTAAACCTTGGTGTATTGTATAAAAAGAAATAACCTAGGTGTTAAATACATATAAAGGGACTAAGTTAATTAGTTATTCAGTAATTTGTTTAAATAAAATGGCATAAAAACAAAGCTTCTCTCATATTCTTTATTTTTTGTGAGCAACCACAGCAAACTATACCTAGTAGTTGCTTAACTCTACCTCCTATCACAGGGAAAACTGCCATACAGAAGACAATGCTGCTACCACAGTTGTAATATGGACTCCTAAATGTTGCTTCTGTCTGAAAATAGAATCTTACCTAATCTTATGCTACTTCAAACAATGTATGCAGATTTATAATATATTCTCCAAAGCTAAAATATCAGTGTACCACCCTAATAAAAGTCAAATGGCTACCCAGTCAATAATAAGCTATCTACTTAGTTGAGACCCTCCTATTTAAACTCATTCAGGAGACACCATAACTTTGTTAACATACTTATAATTAACACACTGCCATATTACAGGTAAAGGTCACTTTCAGGATCTACTCCAAGCCTGTATTGTTCACTACCCAATCTGAATTACACCAGTCATGCCTTTTAAATCCTTAAGCCCAAATTTTGAGATATCATCATTGGACAAATAAAATCCATACTCACAAAATTCTACCTTAAACTAAAATACATATATATATATATATATATATATATATATATATATATATATATAGATACACATACATATATCCTTAAATAGAATGTAAATGCTACCCAAGTAATGTAATTACATAAAAAATTGCACCCAACATACTTTATTAATCCTATTTCTAGTCACTCTCTTAATATCATCAGAGTGACTTACTCCTATAATAATTTGTCCTCTGTACTTAGTTCTTTCATTCACCTCACATATCTAATAAATACCCTCTTTACTCATTCCTATATACCTACTCTCCTCTTTCCCTGTTCTGTTATATCTTTCAATTTTCTCCCTTAAAATCTTTATGCAGCTACTTTTAACTGTTCTACAAGATAGCTGCCAGCCTCTAATAACAGCAGTCACATGTTGATAAGTAACTTCCTTTATATTTCTGTATCATTCCCTGCATTCTCATGTGATGTGCAATGTACATAAAGTGAAATGATGCTGTAAATACTGATATGTTACTTTAGTAGTTTAGGTTGTGTTGTGTTTTTGTGTTACTCAATATTTAATATTTTCTTTTGGTACTGAGTTATTAGTTTTTATTTTGTTTATGTATTATTTATTCATTAGTTATGGTGGGGTTTAGTAACATGGTAGAACATGCTGCTTCTTCCAGGGTTCCCATTGTTTGCAAGCCATGAACAATTCCACCTTAACTCTGGAGAAATTAATGTTTTAAGTGCTGCTTAATCATAGTTGCATGCCATGGCTTAATTTGGGTTCTGAACTGATATCCTTTAGAGGATTTCTGACTCAACACCAGCTTTATGGAACAGGATGGCACTTTCTCATGGATAGATGGGTATTTTTACTTTAGATTAGGTTAGAATAATTATAGTGTGGTACATTCTGAAATCTGGGGGAGGCATGGTAAGGTTATGGGAGGTTATGTTAGGTAAGCCTCTCCTTTCTCATGGATGCCATCGCAGGGTCCATGATTTACTGTACTGCCTGAGTATGGAATTGTTTAAAATTTTCATTGAACTGACTGTTTTTTCTCTCCATTACCAAGAGGAGGTACACCACTGCTATAATGTGTAACAAATGGGTAAAGGTGGTACACTTGCTAATGCATTTTACTTTGTCTCTGTGGAGATGGTTATGTGGTGATGGGCATTCCAGTCACTTTGGCGTTACCCAGCGAGGTCCCAGATGATGAAAGTAAGATGGTAGCGGATGTCTGAATCACTACGGTGATGAGCAATGAGGTCATACCTGTGAGAACACTAACTGGGCAACAGCTAATGGCTTGAAGGAAGTGGATTCTAAGGTAATGGATTCTGTTTGGGGAAGCTCTGGTTGGTGTAGTGGTGCACAATGGGGCTACAGGTAATTTCTATTTATTTATTGCTTTTTAAGGCATGTCAGTGCTGGTGGGGAGTTGGGTAGGTTGGGTGGAGTCACAACAATTACGGTACCAAATGGTAGTGGGTTCTGTGTTTGGTTGTCTAGTTGGTTGGTAATCACCCCAGTGCTATTACAAAGTTTTATGGTATGGTAATTGAGTAAATGAGTTTGGGTATGCTAGGTTATGAGTTTAGGGTTGTTACTTTATCATTGGAGAGGGATCATTGGTTTGCTTTTAGCCGTTTAGGTAACAGATTAATTTTGTCATTTATGTGATGGGGATTTGAGAGGTGATGGCTTGGATACAGTTTGGTTAGGCATGATTGGGTACATTAAATAGTACCAAAGTTAACATTGCATTCATTGGGTGGTAAATAGGGTTCAATGTGCCTTGATGGTATGCAATTGCCTCTATGTGGTCTTTAGTGGCAGTGGGCTAAGGTTTGGTTGGCCAGTTGGCTGGTAATGCCCTTGGAATCTTTGTGAGGCTTTCATTGGTTGTAAGGTAAGGATTTAGTTCATGGGCATTTGGTTATGCTAGGTTATGACGGTATGGTTACTACCTTAGCATAGGAGAAGTATTAGAGGTTTGTTTTTAGCTGTTTAGGTATCTGGCTATTTTTGGTGTTATGTGATGGGGTTTTAGGAGGTGATAACTCAGATCCAGCTTGGTTGGAAAGGAGAGGGTATAGCAAATGATATTTGGCGTAATGCTTTAATGGTGGTTATATTGATGGAAATTTGTCAGAGAGATGAGGAACAGCCTGGTCAGGCTGGTGAGTGGAAAAGAGGGGCAGGGTTGCCCTCTTCTGTTCCCCTCTGGTGTTGGTTCAAGTCAATTATTTGGGAAGGAAAGTGAATGGTTCCACTGCCTGATAAGCAAATAAGCAAGCAGAGATGCTTATTTGGTTGGAAGTGTGATGCAATAAATTAAAGGTGAGCAGTGTAACGCTGCCTTGTAAGTGTGAGGATAAGTGAACAAGTGGGAGATGCTGCTTATCAAGAGTGAATGGTTACGCTGCCCTTATGGTTATTTGTTTTATGTTTTCTCTCCATGGTTATTATCACCTGTGTCATGTTTTTGGTGAAATTAATAACTATTTGTTAACAATCATGTTTGTGGAAGTTTAATAAAGGTCATCAAATGTCATTCGCTGGGATGTGTTTATTGAAGTGGACCAGGACAAATGAGGTGTGGAACAGACCGTTTTGTCCTGGGACAGCTTCAAGCGGGGTTAGATAAATAGAGTAGCAGGAATTAAGAGGATAAGGGGGGGATAGGTTTAAATAGGATTTCGGGATGTTTGGGAGAAAATAAGGTAAGAGTAGGGAGGGGCTTAAAGGGTTTTATGCAAGTGTAACTGGGATAGTAGTCACATTTTAGCATGAACTTACTAGTCTGCCTCCCTTCCCTTTTTATTAGTGGGGATTTTGGTTATTTCAGTTGGGTAGGGCGGAGAAGAGGGACAGGCTTGCCCTCTTCTGTTCCTCCTCTGGTGTTGGTTCAAGTCAATTATTTGGGAAGGAAAGTGAATGGTTCCACTGCTTGCTAAGTAAATAAGCAAGCAGAGCTGCTTATTTGGTTGGAGGTGTGATGCAATAATTGAAGGTGAGCAGTGTAACGCTGCCTTGTAAGTGTGAGGATTAGTGAGCAAGTGGGGGACACTGCTTATCATGGGTGAGTGGTTATGCTGCCCTTATGGTTATTTGTTTTATGTTTTCTCTCCATGGTTATTATCACCTGTGTCATGTTTTGGTGAAATTAATAACTATTGGTTAACAATTATGTTTGTGGAAGTTGTGTGATGTGTTTATTGAAGGGGACCAGGACAAGTATTTTACTGGCCAGTTGTAATATTTCAGCTTAAGCAAGAGGTGGGGTACCAAACTGTTCAGTGTGCAATTCATGCCATAACAGTAATTTAACAGAAGAAGATTTTATTTTTATTTTATTTCATTCCAACACCAGTTAACTCACTAAGCATACTGGTCCAAGGACTCTTTTTAGGTACAGCTGGGGCCAAAAGGCATGCAATTAATGTCATACTCAAGACTGTATGCAATAACATATGATGAGTTACATTAGATGAATAAGGAATATACATATCAGTAGATAGTTTATCACAGTAAATACAACAGAAACAGGAGGTGTACATTTCTTTTAATTGTAAGTATAGTTCAACAATATTCACACAATATATCAAGCCTCACACAATATGATATGAATGTAATTGCTAAGTATTCAAGAATAGGGGCATAGGTAAGGCCATGGTGAGTAGAGAGTGGGGAGGTTAGTTGCTAATGAATTGAAAGTAAACTGATGTAGCTGGGTTAGGAAAGTAGGAGAAAGTTACTGAATACATTGTTATTATAAAAATATACAAGAATATTTATACTGTATTTAAGATTTGCATCAGCTTGAAGGATTCATGTTGACTCACCAAAGGTAGTTTTGGGGAATGTAAAAAATCGAAAAATATTTGCAAAACTGCCTTCAGAGAACATTGCAAAGTTTTGTTTTTGCTGGGGGGAAGTGCCACTGTACCCCATACCCAGCCAAACTTAGATATACCCACTCTAAGGCTGCACAATAGAGGAGAGAATTAGGTAAACTCCACTGCTGATGAATAAAATTTCAGCGAACTTATTTCGACCATTTTATGTTTAACAAAACTATCTATGGCAACCTAATATGCTCCCAACTTAAATTAGTTTATGAGTTGTTTACACTGCATGGAGTAAGAGAGGAAATGTACTACATACTTAGAGTGTGACATAACGCATATATACTTTTTATAGATATTTGTGGCACCTCTAGCCTGTGTTAGAGCTGAGAATATGCACTGCACTGCATAGTCTGAGATCCCTATATCACTGTGCACTCTGAACTATGTGTTTACCAAACTGGCCACATGCAACTGATAAGCATCTTGCTATTTAATTCATCTTGAATATACACTATACATGTACACAGTTTAAAAACTAAGCTAAAATAATAGCAAATGAAAAAAAACCCACAAACTAGAGTTAGTGATTTTTAATTTCACTTTTGAACAACAAAGTCCTAAATAGGAAATATACTGGATGGATTAGAGTTGGATTTTTATCAGCTTTGTGTTATTGTACACACTTTTGCGATTCTTTTGTTATTCTCACAGCTTGGACAGACAAGGTTTATTAGTATGGATGGAAACAGTTACCAGTTTTGAATAATAACAGGTTCCGTAAAAGGCATTTGTCATGCTCTTCATAATGTGCTCATCCCAAAGATCTGAAAACAGCCACGGTTGTGCTTCATTTGCACAGGTGGTTCATAGTGTGAATATGAGGTGTTAACTGTTCTTCAAGTGCAAGCAGATCCTGTCATGTGTTTTTATGCATATGAAGTACTGAAGTCGTTTAGTATGTAGACTGAAAATGCTCCCTGAAGGGGGGGTTAGAAGATGCAACTGACAATAACAATAGCATGATTGAATTGTAAGGCTCAGTTTGAACATCACCTGTGGCTAGACAATTACCAGTGCTCAGAATTATTTTAGGGTAGATATTGTCCCAATGTAGCAAACAAAGAGAAGATTACAAGTATTAGTACTAAGATAAAATGACACACGTATAAGCCACCAGTGCGACTTACAAAATCATATAAAAAGGAATTTGAGTTCCTTTTTGTACTGCAGTATTGTGGATATATCAAAGACAGAAAATCACTAAAGCTGTTTTAAAATATTAATATTTTCATATAGTGATTCTATCTGAAATAAGGAAGTGAAAGTTCATTAACTGATAGAAAAAATGCCATTTAGAATGATCCTGTTCACGTATGAGTTAATCATTGTCTATACATTATCCTGAGGATTCAGAAAGAACCCTAACTCTCACATTAAAGACTGCAAGTAAAGAGGCCCTGTTTCCATGATGTGGTACTACTGTATTAAAGACATATTAGTCTCAATGAGGAAAGTCCTCATTATTGACTAATTTGCATGTCTCTGAATTGCCAATAAATACCACAAGTGTTGATCAGCATTTCCTGTGGTAGTTAACACTAGCAACGAATTCATCTTGCTAGCCCAGACACTATCCCTCTTTCCCTGTCCTACACACATACACCACATACCTGCCCCTGTGTTGTCAGAACATCAAGACGTCACCTTTTTTCCTGCCTTGGTAAATGATAGAGGATTATAGTCATTTATTAAAGGCAGACATTGGAGTTTCACACTTTTTATCTTTCAGTAAAATGTATTCCAGTGCAAAAGCTATTATTCTACTGACGTTATAAGTTTGTAAGAGGAATAATTAAAATCCATCTCTGATTATATGTCTTTGTATCACTATTAGTTCTGTCTTTCTATAGATTTCTTGCACTACGAAGTTGAGAGAAATGTTTTATGTTCCCTGTCCCTCTCCCAAGTAACTCACAAACTCTTGTAAGCATTGGATAATGCCTGTGATCCCAATTATATGTTAAAACCACTTGTTATATTAACGTATCAGTTAGCATAGTTGGCTAATGCAGATGTTTCTTGCTGCAAAGGTACAGAGTGTGAAGTTGTCCCCCCCACTTTTGTAATTTATTTCCCCATTATATACAGTATATCCCTGGTCTCTACTGGCACTACACAGTACTAATATTCTCTGAGGGAAGTGGAAAGTTACAGGGTTGAAATTCTTCTTAGTGCCTTTTAGGCATGCTTTTTATAGTACCCTTGGTGTCTAGTGTGCCCGCAACTCACAATATGTTTAAGTGCCATTAAGTCATGAGTTGAAAATGCAATCTTGGGTAGGTAGTTGTCCCCCCATCACGAGTCTTCAGAGTGCTAAATGCTAAAGATTCTGTTTCTGTTTAGGTTTTCATTTTTGCAAAATGGTTTGTTCATGCGCTGACACAAATTTTTATGAACTTTAAATATATCTATTTGGTGTTAGATATAATATTCAGATACCTAACATTGAATACATTGTTGAAATAAAACAATTAAGCTCATTATACAAAACAGCATTAATTTACTAGGGCAGCCATGGTGGTGAAGTGGTTAACATTGTTGCCTCACAGCAAGAAGTCCTCTGGTTTGATCCTTGGCTGGGGTGCCTTCTGTGTGGAGTCTGCATGTCCTCCCTGTGATCGCATAGGTTTCCTCCGGGTGCTCCAGTTTCCTCCCATATCCCAAAGACATGCTGTAGGTGGATTGGACACTCTAAATTGGCCCTAGGCATGAGTGCGTGCATGTGTGTGCATTCAGTGGAAGCTTGGAAGCTGGGCTGGCAACTCAACACTGTAAAACTCTACTGCCAATCATGAGCAGACAGGTGATCGCTGTGGCGACCCCTAACTGGGAAAAGCTGAAAGAAGAAGATACAAAAAAACATTAATTTAATGGAGAGAGTCAATGTAATATATTGATCTAAATCTTAATAAAGGTTAATAACAAACTATTTTGAAGATTAAGTAAAGATACAAAACTTTTTGAAATTACAATAATAATCCTGCAGTTTAAGTTAAGTTTCTATGTGTATGGGTGTGTACATGTGTCTGTGTGTGTTTTTGGGGTTCATATTATAAGCTCAAAGGTCCTGTTCAGCGAATAAGAAAAGAGCAACACATATTTACCGAACTGTAAATACACCGAACACCATAAACCGCAAATTTTAAAATCACGAATCATCATACTCAGCCAACCCCACCACCCACGATATACTACCTACCCAAACAAAATAAATAAACCACATACATACACTATATCTAGTCACTTACCTTAACCTGCACCCTAACCCTAAGGTCTGTAACTATTGCACACTTACCCTACAGAGATATACCCAAACAAAATAAATAATCCACACACATACACTTAACAAACCCTTACTTCTAACCCTACATTAAACCTCATATAAATTACCTATCTATGCACTTACCTTCACCCGCACCCTAACCCTAAGGTCCGTAACTATTGCACACTTACCTTACAGAGCTATACCGCAGATGGGCCAACTATGACGAATCGACATTTCGAATTTTCCCATTTTGAACGTTCGCTGTTTTTGTTGTTGGCGCAATACATGTCGCTCTTTTCTTATTCACTGAGCAGGACCTTCGAGCTCCTAATATGAACCAGTGTTTTGGTATATATGTGTGTGTGTGTGTGTGTGTGTGTGTGTGTGTGTGTGTGTGTGTGTGTGTGTGTGTGTGTGTGTGTGTGTGTGTGTGTGTGTGTGTGTGTGTGTGTGTGTGTGTGTGTGTGTGTGTGTGTGTGTGTGTGTGTGTGTGTGTGTGTGTGTGTGTGTGTGTATATAATATATATAATATATAAATGTATATATATATATATATATATATATATATATATATGGGTCACCTTTAAAATCTCGAACTCGCGTTTGCCCGAAACGGAATGCGATGGGACGAGAATACCAAAAACGCAGATGACCGAAAAGGTGAGAACCCGACGGACTCGGTAAGTGTGCGATCGAGTGAGGGATTTAGTGTTAGGGAGCGGACAGGTAAGTGTGCGATAGTGAGGGACTGTGGGTTAGGGGTGGGTTAAGTGAGTTAGGGTTAGGGTGCAGGTAGGGTGTGTGCGATAGCGAGGGACTGTGGGTTTAGGGGTGGGTAAGTGAGTTAGGGTTAGGGTGCAGGTAGGGTGTGTGCGATGGTGAGGGACTGTGGGTTAGGGGTGGGTTAAGTGAGTTAGGGTTAGGGTGCAGGTAGGGTGTGTGTGCCATAGCGAGGGACTGTGGGTTTAGGGGTGGG
The DNA here is from genome assembly GCF_019279795.1 of Protopterus annectens. Classification (NCBI taxonomy): domain Eukaryota; kingdom Metazoa; phylum Chordata; order Ceratodontiformes; family Protopteridae; genus Protopterus; species Protopterus annectens. Next base: position 422,561,578 of record NC_056749.1, read on the forward strand.
TAAGTGAGTTAGGGTTAGGGTGCAGGTAGGGTAAGTGTGCGGTAGTGTCGGACCTTAGGGTTAGGGTTTGGGTTAGGGATAGTGCATATGTTATGTAGTGTACTGTGTTGTTTACGTGTAGTGTGTTGGTGTAATGGTTTTCGGTGTTTTGCGTTGTCGGCGTTTTATGTTGTCGGTCTTTTCGTTTCGGTCATTAGTGTGTCGGGCAAACGCGGTTTCGAGGTTTTAAAGGTGATCCATATATATATGTATATGTATATATATATATATATATATATATATATATATATATATATATATATGTATGTATATGTGTATATATATATATATATATATATATATATATATATACATACACATGCGTGTGTGTAAAGAATCCACTGCAACAGAAAATTAGTGAACATAAATAAACCTTACAGTTATTTATTTAGTCATATAAAAATTGTTCATGCTGATTGTTCTGTAATTGATTTTTGATGCCAGAAAAAAATTGTATTATATTTAAAAAAATGCTAAATCCTTGTTATGCATAATGTAACATGCTTACTTATGTATAAAATTTATATAATATAGGTTTGCAAACAACAGATATCAACATTTTAGATAGAGTTTTGATTCCAAGTGCAATGATCATGTGACTTAGTTTCTGTTTAAGTTGACTGTTATTAAATTTGATTCTTGATGCCTGAAGAATAAATTGTATTCTGTCTGAAAGTAAGTGCTTAGCAGTGAAATAAAATTTTAAGTTTTATAAAGTCTACAATTTGTATGGTGTCCCTGTGGTTTCATGCCACTGTACAGTGAGTTAATTGCAGATTTTAATTTTTCATTCTGTGTGTGGCTTTACATTCCATTTTGGTGCTTCTTTGGAGTTTCTGAACTGGATATATCAAGAATCATAAAAAAAACCCATTATAGATTAAAAAAAACAATAGAAGAAAAACATTTAGGTAACAAATGATGCTTTCATTCTGTCCATATTCAAGCACTTAGATCTATGAATGGGAAACAGAAAATGTACCCCAGGACTGCCCTGTGTATTTACTATTGGACAGAAGCAATTCCTTAATGTTTTATCCCATACATGGGTCCCCTCAAATTATCTATGGTTTGATTACAGTTATTCTCATTAGGGTTAGTATATAATTATTGACCAAGAGATGGTTAAGGCCAGTCTATAACTAAATGGGCGAGCACAGAAAGGGAAACTGTCTAGGCCCCCAATGGCAGCTAGCCTAGTACTTATTTATTTATTTTATTTTTATTTAACATTTGTTTACCAGGAAAGTCTGACTTGGAACTAACCAGTTTTCAGTGGAGGCCCGGGGAGAAATGCTCCAGATGTATGTCTTTGCAACGTGGGAGGAACCTCCCATAAATGCAGGGAGGGCATGCAGACTCCACACAGAAGGCAACCCAGCTGAGAATCAAACCAGAGAACCTCTTGCTGTGAGGCAACAAAGCAAACCGCTGCACCACTCTGCCGTTATGAACCTATCTTTTTCTTTTGGCTTTTCCCGGTTAGGGATCGCCACAGCAGATCACCTGTCCGCTCATGATTGGCAGTGGAGTTTTACAATGTTGAGTTGCCAGCCTGGCGCCCAACCTTCCACAGAAGGCACACACACACACACACACACACACACACACACACACACACACACACACACACACACACACACACACACACACACACACACACACCTAGGGCCAATTTATAGTGTCCAATCCACCTACAGCATGTCTTTGGGATGTGGGAGGAAACCCACGAGACCACAGGGAGGACATGCAGACTCCACATAGAAAGCACCCCAGCCAAGGATCGAATCAGAGAACCTCTTGCTGTGAGGCGGCAATGCTAACTGCTCCACCACCGTGGCCGCCTGCTGTTATGAACCTATAATAAGTGAAACTGGAAAACAGAGAGCAATTACTGAAATATTTGATTATGCAAAACATAAAATGATGAACAACTAGAATTTCATTACATATACTTAAATATACAAGATTTCCCAGTTCACAGACTTTGCAGAATATAGTTGTAATGTCTTTTACACCTTAGCATACTATCAGTTAAATGACTCAAAAGATAGCAGCCAGTTTTCTCAGAACCTAATGAGAGATTTCTTAAAAAATAAACTACCACCTGATAGGAACACAGAATGCCTTTTTTTTATTCTAAATACTAATTTAAACCAGTAGTTAATGAGGTATAAAAATTTGGGTTAATGAAGTGGACCTTGGAGAGAGCAACTAGTAGTTATAACAAAAGCAAGGATAGAAGGGTGGCTAACTTTAATTAGCGGAAGAGCCAATGAGATAAAGAACAAGTCAAGAACAGACTGGGATGACACAGAAACACAACAGGCATGCAGTCTTAATGCAAATAGGTTCATAGGTAGGTACTAGGCTATCTGCCCGCCGGCATTTATAAGGCTAGCCAGAGTGTGTCGGCTTTCTCCGCCCCATTGATTAATTAACTGAGCCTCTGTCAAGCAGAGCCAATGAAGTGATCCCGGGGTGTACTTTCTGTTACCCATCCACTCGTCAAGGTTTCTCTTGAAGAGTGTTAGTGAGGGGCTCTGCCTAATGTAGTTAGGAATTTTGTTCCAAAGCATGGGGAGTCTCTGTGACAAGAATCTATTCCTCCAGCATGTTCTATTTATTGTTGCGGTGAGGTTTAGCTCACTAGAGCATGTGGCTCGCAGTGACTTGGATTTCTTTAGGTGGAGCATGTCCATCAATTCTAAGTTGGACATGGCTTTGTAGGTCAGGCAGAGATCACCTCTGAGTAAGCGATATGCCACTGAGTACAGGCGGAGTTTTTTCAGTCGGGCTGCATAGGACATATGTTTGAGGCCAGTAATCCTCTTGGTGAGGTGCTTTTGTGGTCTTTCAAGCTCTTGGAAGTGTCTTGTGAGGTACATCCCAAATGGGGCATTGTACTCTACGATGGGTCTGATGAGTGATGAGTAGAGGGGCACTATAACCTCTTTATTTCTAGATGCGAACTCCTTAGTAATTAGATGGGCCACATAGAAGGATTTCCTAACTACTTTGGCAATATGATTGTCAAAGGAGAGATTACTATCTACCTGGGTCCCCAGAGCTCTTATTACCTCTTCTGTATTAAGGGGGCTGCAGCCTATGAGTAATTCATGGGTGTTTTGTTTTTCACAAATGGGATGACTATGCATTTTTTGGCATTTGGCTTGAGGCCATGACTTTGACACCAGGTGTCTGTCTCAGTAAGGCCATTTTGAAGGATGTCCGTGCCAGCTGGAGAGTCAATTATGACTCCCAGTTTGCAGTCATCAGCGAACTTGGTTAGCCATAGTCCTCCTGTGTTTGCCTGTACTTCTGAGAAATATATGCCGAACAGTAGGTGTCCCAGAACTGAGCCTTGCGGGACACCACTTGTGACTGGATTAGAGTCAGACCTGGAGCCCACTATTCTTACCATGTGAGTTCTGTCTGTAAGCTAGTTGGCAATCCATCTTGTAAGGTAGGGGTTTATGTTCAGGCTGGTGAGTTTTTCTATAATACCCAAGTGAGGAATGGTGTTGAACGCCTTGGTGAGATCAAAGTAGGCTGTGTGTACCACCTTTCCCTCGTCTATGGCCTTGGTAACTGTCTCGAAGAAGTCAACCAGGTTTAGTAGGCATGATCTGCCCTTAATAATGCCGAACTGGGTCGGGTCAAGTGTTTGGAGGTTCCCAATGTCTTTGTTAATGAGTTCCATGATGATGCGCTCCATAGCCTTGCAGACCAGGCTAGTCAGGCTTATGGGGTGATAGTTACCAAGGTCAGTTGTGGCCCCTCCTTTGTGGAGCGGAATAACCATTGCTGTGCACCATTCTATGGGCATGTAGCCTGTGGAGAGGCTGAGGTTGAACAGCGTGTTTAGGTGGGGGCTTAGTTCGTTCTGTAGTTCGTGCAAGACGCAGCCTGGGACACCATCTGGCCCCATTGATGCTGTGTTTTTGGCTTTTGAAAGGGCTGTTTTCACCTGTGCTTCAGTGATTTCTGGGACACTACAATTTTCCGGTATTGTTGTGGGCCCTTTTGAAGGTGAGAGGGAGGTGAAGTTTGCACTGAATCTATCTGCCAGTATGTTGGCAATATCAGTAGGTTCAGTATATTTTGTGCTATTTTCCACTATCTCAGAGCATATCTGTGAGTTGCCACTTAGATTCTTGACATAGCTAAAGAAGGCTTTGTGGTTATCTTTCGAATCCTTGGCTATTTTTCTTTCAAAGTTAGCCTTGGATGATTTTATGAGGGACCTTAGTTTCTTACTGATACTGATCAGGAATGTCTTTCCTTCTTGGGATTTGCTTTTTTTCTGAACTAGCTTCCTCCTTTTGTTGTATAACCTGTTTATGGCAGGGGTCCTTCTCTTAGGGGAGTGAGTCTTGGTTTTGCTAGGAATGACATGATCCATGCAACCTTGTAGGTGCTCATAGAGTGCAATTGTAAAGGATTCTGCATCTTGGGCAGTGTTATCCTTTAGCATGGGGGCTGTGAAACTTACCACCTCTGCCTTAAGTAAGGTGAAGTTTGCTTTAGAAACATTTTTCACTGTGGTTTCCTTGGTTGGGGGTGGTGGTGGCGTGTGAACATCCAGGGTGATTAGTTTATGGTCTGATCTAACCAGTGATGGGTTGACCTCCGGTACGGAACACCTGTCGCCCATATTGGTGATGACCAGGTCCAATATGTTGTGGCCTCCGGTAGGGGAGTTTACCAGCTGATCCAGGGCATTTGAGTTGATAAATTCCAGGAAGCGCTGAGCCTGGGAGTATGTACTCAAGTAGTTTCCCCAGTTAATGGTAAGGGTAATTGAAATCTCCCAAGATCAGGGTGTTCGGTAGGACCTTATGTTTTCCAGTGTCTCCAGAAAGGCGGAGTGGTGATCCTGGGTCATGGAGGGTGATCTGTAGCAGGCCACGATTTGCACTGCATATTTGCCCAATGTTAGTTGCACATGGATGATCTCAGAGGTATCATGCTGTGCCACTAACCTGGAGATGTGGGTATCCTTGATGAATATGGATACACCCCCTCCTTTTGTGTTTTGGTCCATGTTCTGTGGCCGAAATGTGTGGTATGAGTTGTAGCCCAGTAGTGCTGGAGTGCTCTCTGGAGCCTTGAACCAGGTTTCAGTTACTGCACAGATGATGACGTTCTCCATAGTTAGGAGTGCTTCAAGCGCATGCATTTTGAGATTTAAACTCCTGGCGTTGAGTAGCATAACCCTCAATTTTTTACTTGTGCTGTTTACGGAGGTGGGTTTGAATTTTGAGCCTTTCCTAAAAAAGGCACTATGGGGGCAGCAAGAGCCTTGGTCAGTATTCAAAAGCCAAGGGGTGACAGGTGCAAGCCATCTCTTGTGAAGCACCGTGGCTTGTCGAGCATGTCATCCCAGGCTGACAGACACTGGATCCCCTTTGAATGACATCAGAAGCTTAGCCAATTGTTGAAATTAATATTTTTTTCTTTTTATACTGGGGTATCATTCTTGGTGAAGGCAGGATGCTACTTAGAGTCAGGGTCATACCCGCCTGGGCTACATGATCAGAGAGCTCTTCCATGTCTCTTTTCATGTAGTCCAGGGAGGTACGGCTCAGGTCATTCACACCAACATGAACAATGACAGTCATATTTGTACTTGTTCTGGAGTGACCTGAGTGCTTGTGTTATGTGGCAGATTCTGGCTCCTGACAGGCAGCTAACAGTAACCTTCTCCTTGTCCAGCCTGGTGAGTGGGGCATCAGTGTGCCTGACTATTGAGTCACCTATTACTAGTGTGTTAGATATGTTATTTCGCCTTAAGGGCTGTGATTGTGCGGCACATTGATTTTGTGTTTTCTGTGTTGTCTGGTTTGTGACAGGAGGCGCAGGTTTTGTGGGTGTCTGCTTTGGAGCTCTCTGATGCTTTTCCAGGTTTTTATTTAGAGCCTCCGAGTATGATTTTGTGTATTTATGTGTATCTTTTGCCAGTGCTGGTTTAGTAGGTCTGTGTGAGGCTGGAGGTGTGGTGCAAGTGTTAACCTTCTCCTCATGACTGTCTGTTCCAGTCTTGGGTGGAGATACCTTAGCCTCCTGTTTGTCTGTATAATTGCATCTCTCACATATGTTAATGTTTTGTGGTAGGAGGAGAGGGCTGTCTGTGTACATGAGGCAGTTGTAACATTGCCTCAGGATACCCAGATTCACCAGTTGGACTGGACAGTACACCTGAAGTTGCCCTTTGGTCATGCCTGAATAGTAGGGTGAGCTACTTAGTCACTTGGTTGGTGAGGGGTGGATAAAGAGCCTTGCCTTGCTGGGTAGTCAAGTGTCGGGGTATATTAGTGCTTGCTATTAGGTCTGAGCAAGTGCTGGACTGTAGGATGCTTTCTGAGTGCTTAGGTTGAGAGTTAGACTAGTTTCAAGTGAAAAACTGAAGAGGAGACTTTGTGAATAATTTAACCCTAGCTAACCGGTGCTGCCCAGTGCACAAAACCATGCAATGCGTTTTTTAAACTACTAACTTCTGGGCTGGAACCACTCCTCCAGGGACAGATGGCTGCTCAAAGTTCCCCTCTCTCACAGGTGAACAGAGAAACTTCCCTCTATCCAAGTAAGGTATGGGCAACTCAGAAACTTGTAACACAGCCCTGAATTCAGCACTAGCCTGAAAACTGGACTATACTAGCTTAGAAAGGTGGGCAACAAGAAATTTATTTATTTATTATTTTTTGAAAAGATAAGGCATAAACAGTAAAAAGTAACTTAAAACAGCTTTAAACGACTGCAAGCGATCAGAAAAGGTTATCTTACTTTAGTGTGTAGCCTACAACAGTTAAACAATTTATTTAAACAATAAACAACTTTTTAAAAGTGCAGGCAGTCAAATAAGTACAATATGTGAAAAAAACAAGCTTTTAAATCACAATGTTTGTTTGTGTCTTTCGGCTTTTCCCAGTTAGGGGTCGCCACAGCGGAACTCTGGTCCACTAATGATTGGCAATAGAGTTTTACATGCTGGCTTGCCGGGCCTAACGCACAACCTTCAACGAAGGAATGCCCATTCACGCATGTCGCCACACAGAAGACGCTCTAACTGAGAATTGAACGGGCAACGTCTAACTGTGAGGCGACAACGCTACCGCAGCACCACCACCGCAGTCTAAGCTTTTAAATAAGTGCTGGAAAATCAGTGTTTAGGCGGAAAACAGTTAAGTACAGCAAGAAAATACAGAAAACTGATACTCAACCACTCCAAAGTCTCTCTTTTAAACTAGAAGGCTTATATCAGTTTAAGGCTTTCTAGTGCTTTCCAGTAGCTTAGTTACAGGAAGGATGGGAAACAAGCGCAGATGTGATCTTTTAAACCAGAAAGTTGAAAGAGATGGACAAACTGTCCAAATGGTCAATAAATTACAATTGCTGGGTCAAGAACCACTCCTCTAGTGGTAGACAGGCTACCTAGTGCTTACCACTCCAACTGATAAGCTAGAAGGCTTTCCTCCAATGTAGAAAGGCTTGTGGGGATCAAAAGCTTAACAACAGTCCTGGATACAGCAACTCTGTATCTGGACTAGGCTAGTTACAGGAAAGGTGGGAAACAAGCGCAGATGTGATCTTTTAAACCAGAAAGTTGAAAGAGATGGACAACTTCCTGAATGGTCAATAAATTACAATTCCTGGGCCAAGAACCACTCCTTTTGTGTTAGACAGGCTACCTAGTACTTACCACTCCCACTGATAAGCTAGAAGGCTGCACTCCAACACAAGGCTTGGGGGGCTCCAAAGCCTACAAAGAGTCCTGGATACAGCAAACCCATACCTGGACCAGACTAGCCACGAGAAAGGTGGTGATCAAGCACAAACACGGGCTTTAAAAACAGAAAGTTGAGAGAGATGGAAAAAAAATGCTCAAATGCCAATAAACTACAATTTCTGGGCCAAGAACCTCTCCTGTCATGGTAGACAGGCTACCTAGTGCTTACCACTCCCACTGATAAGCTAGAAGGCTTTCCCCCAACACAGAAAGGCTTGCGGGGCTCAGAAGCTTACCAACAGTCCTGGATACAGCAACTCTGTATCTGGACTAGACTAGTTACAGGAAAGGTGGGAAACAAGCGCAAGTGCGGCTTTTAAACCAGAATGTTGAAAGAGATGGAAAAAACTGCCCAAATGGCCAATAGCTACAATTTCTGGGCCAGGAACCACTCCTCTTGTGGTAGATAGGCTACCTAATGCTTACCACTCCCACTGATAAGCTAGAAGGCTTCCCTCCAGCATAGAAAGGCTTGGGGGGCTCAGAAGCTTACAAAGAGTCCTGGATACAGGAAAATCTGTACCTGGACTAGACTAGTTACAGAAAAGGTGGGGAACATGTGCAAACACAGGCTTTTAAGCCAGCAAGTTGAAAGAGAGGGAAAACTGCCTAAACGGCCAATAAACTATAATTTATGGGCCAAAACCCACTCTTCCCATGGTAGATAGGCTACCTGATGCTTACCACTCCCACTGATAAGCTAGAAGGCTTCCCTCCAACAAAGAAAGGCTTGAGGGGGGCTCAGAAGCTTACAAAAAGTCCTGGATACAGCAAATCTGTACCTGGACTAGACTAGTAACAGGAAAGGCAGGAAACAAGCACAAACACAGGCTTTTGAATCAGAAGGTTGAAAGAGATGGAAGAGCTTCCCAAACAGGCAATAAACTATAATTTCTGGGCCAGAAACCTCTTCTCCTGTGGTAGATAGGCTGCCTAGTGCTTACCACTCCCACTGATAAGCTAGAAGGCTTCCCTCCAACACAGAAAGGCTTGGGGGGCACAGGAGCTTACAGACAGACCTGGATACAGCAAGTCTGTATCTGGACTAGATAAGTTACAGGAAAGGCAGGAAATAAGCAAGGAATTTTTTTTTTTTTACAGAAAAGCAGCTAAAACAGCAGTAAATACAATTCACATGCAGTGCAGGCCAGCACACGTATATCAATATTACGACAAATACAGTTTAATTAAAGGCAATTAAATTAACAAATGACTAAAAAATAAGTGCAGAAGGCATTAAATTAGAAGGCTACTAACAAGCAGTAATAAGTGCAGAGTAAGAACAACTGAACAGATATCCCACAGAACAGCAACTAAGACAGTTACAGTAAGAGCAGCTGAATATACATATATATATATATATATATATATATATATATATATATATACATATATTTTTTTTTTTTTTTTTTTTGAGGGAGGGAACACAGCAGGATTAAGAGGCTACAGGGATTGTCCTTCTCAGATGCTCTCTTTGTACACAGTAGGAGTGCCTGAAATCAAAATATGATCTCACTGCACTCAGTTGACTGAAGGAGTATCCAAATACAAACTTACAAGAGGGGCGGGCAGTTTCAAAGCCACCAAGATTAACACCAAGACAAGAACAGGGAGGGTGGGTGGGAGAAGAGACACAAGAGACAGAAACAGAAACAATACAGCAGCACTATAAATAATAGGCAAGTGTATAAATACAACACTGCAATTTAAAGTGGCAAAATATGTACTTATCAGTTTGAAATAGATTCCAACTCTGCACAGCAAGTCTATCAGCTTTCCAACAGTTCACCGAACTCTATAATATTGAGTATCAGCAGTCCTTAACATTAAGGACAAACCACACATTACTAGATTACAGATAATCAATGAACAGGCCAGACATTTATAATCAAACTGCTGTTACAAATAACAGAAGAAAAGTAATGCTTTGTCATTTTTATCCTACCCTTTCAAAAGTTAAAAAAAAAATTAACTGAGAAACTAAAATCAATATGAAATAAAATTCTACTGCCAATGTACATACAAACTGGAGTCATTCAAAAAGATTACTACAGTAACATCTTCCTTCAGAATGAAAAGGAAATGTAAGATGAGAGAATAGATTTGTTAATCTCCACTAATTCACACATAATTAAGGAATAGGCCTGCAACTTATAGCCAATCCAGTATAAGAAATAATACAAGAAAAATAACCACTTTTTCATTGACCTATCCCTTTAAATGCTAAGAAAGACAAACTGACCTTAGCAACTAAAACCTATATGAAATCCAAATGTGCTGTCAATGTACTCAAAAGTTTTTCTTCTTCCAAAATAATACTATATTATATTATGTATAATAATTTATATGTTTAGAATGTTTGATTGCAAAAAAAAAACCCTCACACTGTTACCTCATGAATGTTGGTGACAGATGAATGAAATAAGTACCAAAGCCATACAATCAGTGAGATGATTCATAACTTTGTCTGATTTTTTAATGGAATTCCCATTAGTCTGTATACATAGTAGATATCTTGGCCAGCATTAATCATAGCCCCATATAAATAAGTACTTACTGTACTTTGCTTTCCTGAAAAAGACCAGTAAAATGGCAATGTACACTGCGGCGGTGGTGCTGCTGTAGCATTGTCGCCTCACAGTAAGACGTTGTCCTGTTCGATTCTCAGCTAGAGCGTCTTCTGTGTGGAGACATGCATGAATGGGCGTACCTTCGTTGAAGGTTGTGCATCAGAGCTGGCAACTCGGCACGTATAAATCTACTGCCAATCATTAGCGGACCGGAGTTCTGCTGTGGCGACCCCTAACCGGGAAAAGCCGAGAGACACAACAACAACGCTTCTGAAATAAGATCATTACAGTTACTTTAATACTTACTACATAGATAAACAGATAGACAGTCCGAAAGACAGATATAGCTTTCAGTCTTTAGTGTTTAGCAACCACAAAGACATACATATTTCAGAATACATTTAAAACCAGAAATTCTTCAAATATTGAAGCACAACATATCAACCACAGAAGGTCAAAACACAAGACATCAATAACTATGCATCAAACATCTTCTTACATCCACCACAACCCCTGCTAATTATATTTACAAACTTTGAGATCACACTACAGTGGGGAAGGGAAAAAGCAGTCCCTGCTGTACTGCAATCTCACACACCAATCCACTGTCTTTTTAGTGCTGCTAAAATGCTAGCAGCACACAGCATCAGTGTTTTGTGTTTCAATCTTCTGTGGTCAATATTTTGTGCTTTGATGTTCAAAGCACTTATGGTAATGAATGACACCTCATATTTCATGTGGGGACATGCAAGTCTACTACAAGTGGTTGCATGCTAGTAGCTCTTAATCAACTGCTCGCTGTTACTTGCTTGAAAAAGCAAGTGCCCTGACTCCCACTAGCCCAGTATCCCTCTAAAATACCCCTCCCACTCACTTGACTTAAGACTCCCTTCCCATTCCCTAAGTCTAAATTCCCATCTCAGCCATTAGCCTGATCTACACTACCACCCCCTCCCACTCCCTCTGCAGCTGCTTGCACGGACTCATATTTGACTCTGAGTGGGAGCAGCAGCCTACACAAGCTATGATCACTTGGGCCTCAAGCAAATGTAGACCCAGAGCACCTAACATCTTCAGACAATATACAGTATGATTTCCAAAATTAGGTAAAGAATGCTACTACAGTATTTAGAACGTTTAACGCTTCCAAACTGGAGTGTTTTAAATCTTATTGAAAATATAACTTATTAAATATCTTACTCCATTTTTTAACTGTTTAAAAAGGTCAGATTATTTATTTTCAATTTATTTTCAATTACATAGTGTTATGGCTTAGGGCTACATGTATGACTGTTTCCTTATCCTTTTAAAGCCAGGTTCCATGGAGCAGGGGGAAGGAGCCCTTACAACAACCCAGTTAAACTGGAGTTTGATTAGCAGCCCTGGCACAAGAGTAGACTGGCAGTGATGAAGAGGAGGGAACGGACATGGTCAACTTGCCTCTTCTCTGGGACTAGAGAGGAAAATGGGAGTTCAGGACCTCATGGGGAAGTGCATTTTCTTAAGTGCTTGATGGAAGGGGCAGTGTTACTTGCTGGCAATATCCCTTGTGGAAGTAAAGTATGTCCAGCACAGAAACCTCTCTGCATGTCCCCTTAGTCCCTAGAAATAGGGTTAAATATAAAAATTCACCACCCCTAACAGTTGCATAAATTACAACCCTTCCTGGTCAACCCTCTACCCTGGTAATGGGAAATTAATTGGATGATTGGCTAGGAAAGGGCTGATGTTTACATGGTGTTAAACTGCAAAAAATCGTTGATGCAAGTGAGCTTACCACATACTCATTCATTGTCAATTATGTATAGTGCAGACCAAACTTGGGCCAGAACCTCAGCACTCAATGCGCACAAATTAGAGAAGCTTATCCTAAAGAGGTTGCCAGTCATTGCAGAGCATACAAACCACACACACACACACACACACACACACACACACACACACACACACACACACACACACACACACACACACACACAAGTACTTCAGTGCCATGCCATGCACACCTACTGGCAATTTTAGAAGACTGCCAATTCACCTGCAGCACATATTTGCAATAGGAAAGAAAGCAAAGCACATGGCAAAAATCCATATGGTCACAAGGAGAACAAGCATAGTATGCACTGAGTGCACACTGACCGAAAATGAAGTGCTGCGAGACAATGATGTTAACCACTGTGCCATTGTATTAGCTAACTTTCTGTATATTATCTGTGCAAAAACTGAGGTTATAATAATGTGCACATAGGTTCATAGGTGTGTACTAGGCTAATGGCCCTGGAGCCTTTACAAGCCTAGCCCATAGGATTACCCTGGCATCATGCCACCGGAGCTTAGTTCCCAGTGCATCTGTCGAGTAAAGCCACTGGAGTGATCTCTGGGGTGAATTTTCTATTAGTACATAATTAAGTATGCTACAGAAACATATTTTAACAACTTTAATATCAGCCTTTTCACTTCAAAATGAGCACCTGTCCCTGAAAGCAACCATTTAATTAAGATTTATCTTGAAGAAGGCCAGTGATGTGCTCTGCTTGACATATATGGGAAGTCTATTCCATAGCAATGGCAGTCTCTGGGTTATGAACCTGTCCCTCCAGCATGTTCTGCTGATTGTGGTAATGAGGTTGAGGTCTCTGGAGGGTGTGGTGCAGAGGGATTTCTTTAAATGTAGCATTTCTAACAGAGCTGGGTCAGACATGGCTTTGTAAGTCAGGCAGAGATCGCCTCTAAGTAGTACATAATTAAGTATGCTACAGAAACATATTTTAATAACTTTAATATCAGCCTTTTCACTTCAAAATGAGCACGTGTCCCTGAAAGCAACCATTTAATTAAATGTGAAGTTGCCTGAGAACTGTTGAACAGCTACACAGATCCATTATTTTTTTTTTTCATCCATTCAGATGCTGTGTATAAGGAATGCAACACATATGCAAGAATGCCGATTTAAAGAAATGGGAGAATAGTTACATATGATACTCTGATAATAGTGAAAGTGAGATATTAACATAAAATAAGTTAAAGTCTGTACAGAAATGACAGTTATATATCATCAGAAAATAAGTATAGGAGTATAGAGCCTGTTTATTTTATTTTAATATCTATTTATTAATTTTTTTTGCTTTTAATTGAGATAGCCCAACTGATCATAGTCCTTTTGTAGCTGAGGCCATATGGAAAATAAAAGAAGTTCCAGTACATAATTACAGGCACTCCAGTAGTGTCAAACATGTTTACTAGATTTACAATACTCTATTACAGTATGTTGCATGAGTGTACAACAATGTACAGTTAAACACAGCACATGAAGTTGCAGAATATTATATATGGTTACATATGTTTACAGTCATCCTTTGCTGGCATCAGCTGATGGCATATATAAGTAGCAGAGGATGTGAAGGCAGAGAGAAGTGTGCTTTTCTGCAAAAATGCATATGCTATTATTTATAAAACTTGTAATATATGAAGGACTCCAAATATTCTCCAAAAACAAGAGAAAGTATAATAGGTTGTTGCCAGGTGCATGTACAACAACCGAAATAACAAAGAGGATTATAACTCTGTCTCCAGTCATGACCAACTTGTTATGTGGTCAAGAAATGAAAGCCAAGAAATTTTACCTTGAGAATGGAGTGAAGGGGAATCTTACCATCCATTTTTAAAACATATATCTAGTTAGTTAATACTTGAGAAATCTGATCATATTTTTTATAGTACATAAAGCTGTAGTGCCCCTGATGTACTGTCTGTAACACACTTGGCACTGTTACAAAGATAGCAGCCAAGAGTGTATCTGTGATCAACCCATCTTTACTTCTTTAAAAGTACAATCAAGGTTGCTGGCTATATGACAACCCACAAAATGGAATATTGACAAAGTCAGCATGGTAACCACATCATACCACTTGGTGCAGAGGAAAGGGCCAGTCAGTGAGTGTGTATATTGTAACTGGCTATAGGAATACTAATAATGTTTGCCCTACAGATTATTAAAACACAGATGACCACACAGTGGAAGAGGGTCTGGCTATTGCAAGGATGACAGTCAGTGTGTAACAACTTTGAAGTTCCAAGATTACACTCTGATATCAGGCCAAAAATAAACTTCCTGGGCATGAGACCTGATCATAACCACCTCTAGGCACTGTAAAGAGCAGGTCTTGCAGTAAGGACATTGCAGGCTGGTAAAGCACAGAAGCAGAAAGTAAAATATGTTTTTAAAAGATGTTCAGTCTGCCAGATAGAAAGTATGTCAGAACAAAATGTCTAACAGCTTTTAGGCCCTTCACTCTTCAGGGGAACACTTTGTTTCTGCCTGCTGTCTCATAGACAGTACCAGAGTTTTACCTGCTTTCAAAGGCTTTGAAAGCCAGTAAAACACTTTGTGCTCCTATACTTTCTGTAACTGGCAGTACATGAAGCAGATAACAGTCCAAGCACTGTAACAAATTAGGATTGTGATTCAGATCATAACCAGCTGCATCCTCCACATTTATTTTTTTATTTTATTTATTTACTTTTGATTATTTCGTAGTGTCCAACTGGGCTAGAAGTCTGTTTTCAATGGAGACCCAGGGAGAAAAGTACAAAGAAAAAAATATTTAGAGAGTAAAAAATACAATACAGATGAAACACAAGGCAGATACAATACAGAGGTAAAAATACAATAATCAGAAATCATAATGGATTTGACATAAATCACTCACACTTTTCTTTTTCTTTTTTTTTTTTTTGTGGAACAAAGAAAGAAAACAATAGAAGCCAGTTTAGGATGTAAGAGGCATAGGCAGAGAAGATTAATGAAAAGAGACAGTATATGACTGTTATGGATCTAAGATTCACAGTTCAGCTTTGCTGCTGAAGTGAATTACTTGGTGTCCAGTGTCTCAAACACATAATGCACTGGCTATTATCAAAGACTGGATCATACTCCTCTGTATTGTGAATAGGTGTGATGGGTAGAGGAAGTGCTTAAGTATTACAGGCAATAGTGGTGTGCTATTGCCTACAAAAAGTCCAGGTATTTGAATAATCGTTGTCTGCTGGAAATAATACTTTGCAGATCAGATGACATTCCCTGCTGCATCTGTTTAGTGCAGTTTTCTTTCTACATAGTAGCACCTCTCCCCTTTCACTGGTAGTATTCAATTCTCTCTAGATGATGGACAACAATTGCTGTAGAGAGGACATTGGACATTCAAGAAGGACATGCAGGCATTGGTGCCACCCCCCAACTGGTTGCATGTACTTGTGAGGTTGAGGTCCCCCAGGCTTGATGTATTCTAATTTTGTACAGGGAAGAAGGCTGCTGTGTTTCACTCCCTGGTGGAGATATCACTTGAGATAATGTTTCTGTTAAATGATCAACTCATATTCTCTGCAAATATATTGGTCCCTTATTGTAATTATCTTTCTTACATCTGTAATAATCAGCTTCTATTACTGGTGAATCTAACATGTTACATGTACTATATCAAACATAAACTTCTGTTGCTGCAGGAATCCTTGGATTATTTAATTGCTTCCAGTTTTAGTAGAAGTCTGTATGTGTTAATGTGAGATTGTTGGGAATAAGTCTGTCTGCAGATGAGTTTTAGTTCAGTGCATGTGATTGACTCAAGGACATGTGTGTGCTAGAATGGGGATATTTTGTCAGCCAATTGCATATATGAGTGTGTGTGTGTGTGTGTGTGTGTGTGTGTGTGTGTGTGTGTGTGTGTGTGAGTGTGACTCAGTGCAAGATCAACAAGTCAGTGTATCGATGTGAGCGTGAGATCACTGGTCAATGGCGATAAGGAAGTTTATCCCCTCAGTGATCGTTCAACAAAAAATAATATTTTGATAGTGTTTATCAGAAGCTGATAGAATGTGTCACTGATGAATAGAAGTTGATGATCCAGCATAAACATAGTACACACAATTAAACACATACTGTTTATCACTAAAAATCTACTTGTATCTGGAGGCATACACCCAAACTCTGGACCACAAAACTCTACTCTCTGCTAGGCAAATCTCTGACCTATTGATTCTGAATGTCAACCTCAGAAGTATCTCTAACAAACTTTCTGACCTACATGCATTTATAGCTCACTACTCCCCTGACATACTAACCATTACCGAGATGTGGCTAAAAAATCTAGTACCCAAAATGAAGAAATTCTCCCACCAGGATATAATATTCTAAGACTGGATAGAGTGGGCAAAAAGGGAGGTGGTGTTGCTATCCTCTACAAAAATACAATCAACATCAAACCTCTACAAACCCCCATACCTAAATTTCAAGATGCCGAAACCTTAGGTTCAACCCTACGCATATATGACACAAAAACTATCATTATTCTCTGCCGTTATATTCCCCCAGGTAATAACTCTCCCATCAATGAAGAAATGTTACAATGGCCGACAGATAATCTCCCCCAAGAAACCATCTTACTAGGTGACCTGAACACTGATTAGTCATCCTGTATCCTTAACAACCTCACTAACCATATTAATCTTTACAGTTTTACCCAACTTATCCAATAACCCACTAGAATCGACAACCCGCTCCAGTCTATTCTAGATCGGATACTAGTTAACTGCCCCAAACAAAACTATCAGACAGGATGTCTTCCTGATGGTCTTAGTGACCATCTCCCCACCTTCCTCCTGCGGAAATGTACTAACACAGCCAAACCCATTGTTTTTAGACAAGTCAGTGATGACCATAAACTAAATATACAAGAACTAAACAGTATTCTAAAATCTAGTAACTGGAAACCACTACAAACCCTAAATCTAGACCAAGCCTTTGACTACTTCAGCAATATCCTCATCAATATCCTTGATAGACTTGCACCAATTAGGAAAATAAGAGCCAAGTCAAACTATGCACCATGGCTAACTAGGGAAACTAGAGCCCTTCTAAAGTCAAGGGATTAGGCTTGGGGAATTTGGAAGAAATAGAATACTAGCCTAGCCAAACAAAGTTAACTACAACTTAGAAATCAGGCCAAGAGACAAACTAAACTTGATAGGCAACATTACTTCCTCAATATCCAAAACAAACATTCAAAAGATCCCCAAAAGTTTTGGCATGCCATTAACTCTCTCCTAAAAATCAGGCAAAACTACCACTTCCACTCCTAACTCCACGAATGACAACAAAGACATTCCCTTCCAATTCAATCACCACTTCACAGAATCCATCTTAACACTATCCTCCCAACTATCCAAAAACAGCCCTACATATAACCCAACCAAATGCCCTGACAACATCCTGTCCTTTATGCTCTCACCCGTTCCCACCTCAACAATTAAAAAACACCTCCTAAAACTGAAACCTACCACCCTTGCTGCCGACAATCTACCAGCCAACTTCCTAAAAATAGCTGCTGAATCCTTATCCTACCCTACTTCTATTCCTATCAATCGCTCCATACAAGAAGCATATGTCCCACAGCTAAGGAAGGTATCATACATTATTCCACTACATAAAGGCGTAAACTCTTATGAATACTCAAATTATCGTCCCATTGCCATTCTACCCCCTTATCTAAAATACCAGAGAAATGTATACATTCTCCGGTAACACAATTCCTAAACTCACACCATCTCCTCTCCCTCACATAGCATGGCTTCCGACAACACCAAAGCACAACCACCGCTCTGCTCTCTTTCACCAATCTGATCAACCAACATAGAAATAATAATAACTTTGTATCTGCAATATTTCTAGACCTCTCCAAAGCATTTGACATGGTTTCACATTCCTTACTACTAGACACCCTGACATCCCTATCCTTTGCCCCTTCCACTATAGCCTGGTTTAAAAGCTATCTGTCAAATAGGCAACAATCTGTCCAATGGCAAAGTGTACTATCCCCTTTACTCCCAACTACCATAAGTGTACCACAAGGCTCCATGTAAGGCCCACTTCTTTTCTCCATATTTACCAATAATCTCCATACCACCACACAGCATGCTTCACTTATACAATATGCTGAAGATTCAACCTTTATCTGTTCAGCTCCATCACTTCCCACCTTACAACAACTCATCCAGGAATCCTTTAGCTCTGTGGCAAGTTGGATTACTCAGATCCAACTTATCCTAAACCCTAATAAAACTAAATTACTACTTTTCACCTCCAACAAAACCATTTACACCCCTCTATCCTTCATTATTTACTCCAAAAATGGCACTATTATCTCTCCCTCTGACCATACCAACCTCCTAGGCGTTGAAATTAATAAAAATCTACACTTCAACATCCACATTTCACAAACTATTAAAAAAGTCTATAAAAAATGGGAACACTATATAGGCACAGGAAATCTCTCTCGAAACAAGCACAGATTACCCTAGCCCAAACTCACCTCTTGTCTACCCTAATGTATGCTGCTCCAAAACTTACCCAGCTTAGAAAACTTGACCTTGCCAGACTTGAATCATGTTATAATAAAATCGCCAAGATTGCAAACAGCTCCACCTTTAGGACCCACCATTGCCAGGCTCTAAGGGAACTGCAATGGCTAGAACTTCCCCAGCTACTAACCTATCACCAGTTAGTCATTGCCTACAATGTGGTAACACATCCAGAAAAAAACCTGCACTAGGCCAACTTCTCACCCACTATAATACAAATTGTCCTCTCCGACCTTCCAACAAACGCCTCCTCTGTATCTTTAGGGCTAACAATACTGCAAGAAAAGCACTGTTCTCCCACTCTATAGCTAGAACCTGGAATAATCTCCCTCCTGCTCTGATTTCTGCCCCTCCCTCTTCTCACTTTAAAAACTCACTTAGAACACACTTAAAGAACAAGTGTCTATGCCCATGTATTACATAAGTCCTCAAATTATTCCACTTATATACCTCACTTCCTAATATACCTACTGTAATATATATTATAGTCTAGGTCTTCTCCTAATGCTGATTGAATTTGTATACTTATTCTGTTATTAACCATGTGTAACTATTTTTTCCTGTATGTATAGGTCTTGTTATGTCTTCTGCTGTATACAGTATTTTAACATATTGTTTGACAATTCTCTGTATACTGTATTTTAACATATTGTGTAAAATTTTACTTACTGCGGAGCTTTTCTCCCCGGGCCTCTGCTGAAAATGGACCTGTGTTCAGTTAGACCATCCCGGTTAACAAATGTAAAATAAAATAAAATAAATGTTAATTTCCCTGAAAGTTTCTCTTGTGGGGCTAGCATAAACATTACTCTTATGCTTTCTCCAAGTACAACACTCTTTTTGCTGGTCCATTATCCATTCCATTAATGCATTAAATAAAATTTCATCATTATTTCTCTCATTTGTGCTTTCTCTTCTAGCTTGCGTTTCGTAGCTACCTTCTGTCTTGAAAGCCTATTATACTTATGATGGCTATATTTAACTTTGAAGTTAGAACTGTACAAGTCAGTGCCATAAATGATTTGGGGACAATACAGACATCATGTCGAACATCTGAGCTCAAAGTACTAAAAATGGTAACCTTTGTCTAATTACATGGTGTTTCATTATTTTGCCATCTGCCATGCATTTGGGTGAAATTTCTGAGAAAATCATTTTAAGTTTTGGTCGGATGAACTACAAGTATTTTTTTATAAAATATTTTTGACAGATCTGATTTTGTAGTTAACCAGAATGTATCCTTTCTGAAGATAATTTAAGAATTGCATTGCACAGTCTGAGAAGCAGAAATCATATAGGTGATTATTTGGCTCAAAATATTGAAAATCAGCAATATGCTCAGGACCAGTGATGAAGAACTTGCTTTAAGATAAAAAAAAAAAAAAACTGCAGAATTTTATTCCACAAGATGATTTTGTAGTCAGCATACCGAGTCACTCATTAATACTGATGTTCGTATGTGACAAGGCTATTTATAGCTGAAAAAGGAGTACTCCTTACAGGCATCATGTAGAATATTTGACTCCAACATACAGAAAATTGGTAGAGTTACAAGTGCATGTCTGGCAAATAAAACATATCTTTGTACACTTGTATAGATCAAATTAAAGGGGTTGATCTATTAAGAGAATATTTGTCAGTATATACAGATTTGAGTAACGATAAGGTCAACACAGTTTGTTGTTTGATGGAGGTAGTTCTTGATAACAATTTTTTTAAATTTGAAGGTATACAGTACAAGCAAACCACAGGTATAGCAATAGGTTCATGAGTGGCACCGAGTTTTGCCAACTTAGTGATGGCTATGTGGGAGTTGCTTTTTTAGAGACACATCCACTGTCTAGACATCTCCTTTTCTATAGACGTTACATTGATGATTTATTTATTCTATGGAAAGGTGACTACAGTTCTTTTAACAACTTTGTTGAACATTTAAATCATTCCACTGATTTCTTGAAAGTCACTGTGGGTTGTTTTGGTGAGACTTTAGACTTTCTAGATCTACATTTGAGCTACAATGTTGAAACTGGTCAATTTGAAAGTAGTATCTATAGAAAGTCAAGTTTCACAAACCAATACCTACATTTTGAGAGTTTGCACCCTACCTTTATGAAGCGTGGGGTTGTGAAGGGGCAGTTTATTAGGCTGAGTCAGCTCACTACTTGTGAAAACATTTTTTTGAATGAGGCAAACAAGTTAAAGTGTTTTTTTGTTGACAGGGGTTATAAAAATTTATGGCTTAACAATATATTACAAGAAGTCTTGTCCTTGAGAGGTAACAAAGCTATTCCAATACTGTATAAATCATCTAACGCTGATATGATTTCTAATATTGACAAAGCCGATCCTATTTTTAGGTTGGCCTTCCCTATTCCTATCACTAAAGAAATGGCCTTTATTAAGAAAATCATTACTGAGAACTGGAAAGTCATTTTGGGGAATAAGGATCTGAGTTCATCAATAGGAAAGGTACCCTTATTTACATACAAAAAAACGAAGAATTTAAAAATGATTTTGGAAAAAGGACCATCCAGTGTTACTGATAGATTAACTGATGGTACTTTTCCTTGCCAAAATTGTAAACAATGTAGACACATTTCTGGTACTAGTTCAGTTTTTTTCAAACATTTGAGAAAAGAATTTTTCATTAGGGGGCACTACACTTGTAAGACTAAAAACGTGGTGTATGTCGCCCTATGTAATTCTTGTGAACATTTCTACATTGGTAAAACTATTAGAACATTAAACAAACGTATTTATGAGCACCTGTTAGCAATTAAAAATAAGGATTCAACAAACGCCCTATCGAAGCACGCAAGTGTTTGTGTGGATTTCAAGAAATTCACCTTTTCAGTATTAGAAAAGGTTAAAGATGTAGGTTTTTGTGGGAATTATAAAGTAGAACTGGAATGTAAGGAAGCTATGTGGCAGATTTTGTTAAATGCAGACAAATATCCTGGGTTGAATGAAGCAGTCAACATTAAGTGCTTTTTACAAGCACAAAGACCATGTTAAGGAACCAATATGTTTTTACATATATTATGTTTATACATATTTTGACAATAGGTATCAATTTATTTATTTGATTTATTTTTTAATTTCATTATATACACATATATTAATTTATATATATATGATGTTTATAAAATGTTTTAACAATTTTATAATGAAATAACAAGTTGATATTAATTTTGGTATTTGTATATATGTCTTTAAGTACACATGGAAAGTTTGACACTTCTGATTGGCTTTTGTGGGTCATGAGAGGAAGTATTGGGATTATTTAAACCTTTTGTAACATGAGTGTATATTTTCTGAAGAAGTTCACAGGTAATAAAGGTGGACGAAACGCGTAAAGATTATTTGACTTTTGACTTTGAGACCCTTTGTTTTTCACAGTGGTAGTGTGTTTGTGTACGAGTTCTAAAATAAAACATATGGTTTTACCATTGGCAAATATTGGCAATTCTTGACTTGATTCCAGAATGGCTTATCAATGGGATCCATATAATAATATTTATCAGTATCATTTTACAGTTTGATCTCAAACCAGTAGTGACTAGTGACTTCAAAGCTGGGGGGGGGGGGGGGCTTCAGCAAGCAGCTGAATGGGTGGGAACTCTTTTACAGAAAGTCAGTGTCCATGGCCTGTGATTAAACAACAGATTGAGCCATTCAGTTTCATCTACAGACTACGTCAGTATGTACCTGCTCATTATAGCCACTTTTTTAATATATCTACTCCTCAGACATTTAACTGCAATTAAAAGGTTAGTTTTAAGTGACATGGCAAAGAAAAAAGACTCCACGAGGACCCTGTCGAACACTACTCCATCTGCACCTCCCAAGCATCTCTCCCGCTCTCTCTCTCTCTCTCTTTCTCTCTCTGCTGTTCTCCCACTCATTCTGGCCCCACATTATTTATATAAATTACTTCTTTTTTCCTTGTTTTTTTTTCACACTTTGTCTCATCATGCTGTTAAACACAGCCTAACACTCTAAGATTCTACTGTAATAAGTTTGGCAGAAATGTCCGAAATAAACCAGGAGTCTTGGGGCACTAGGCTTCTAGAAGTCATAAGTTTCCATAAGTTCTGTGATGCATCTTTCACCCTTTTCTCTTACAACTTTTTGTTCTAATGATGACCTGTACAAAACAATCATGAATACAAAAGGGGGAAATTAAGTTGTGTCTGAAGCTTTTTGTCAAAGCCAAAAATATAATAGTTCTCCAATAAATTTAGAACAGAAATTCTTACAAGGATATAGAAATCTTATCTGGGAATAAGACCTGCCTTCCTACCCCTCCAAAAAAAGTTCAAGTACCTTCTGTGCACCCCTGTGGTATTACATTGGAATGAAAGTAACAACACAAATGCCCAGAAGCATGCATTAAATAGTTGAGAGTCTGGGTAAAGAAGTCAATCTACATTGATAAAACCTTCAAAGAGACAAGAAGTACATGCAGACTCAACACAGAAGGCATCACAGCCAAACAACTCAGCCAGAGAATCAAGCAGAGTTAGATGGTAATATTACTCAGTGCAAAACTCTGCCAATGCTTAGTTGTTATCACACATATCCTGCCCAGACTACCACAGACAGGCACTTATCAAATACAGTGCTGATACTTGAAAATGATGAAATGTGAAAATTATGGCCAACCTGTTACTTTTAGATCTGCTGCAACCCCTTAACCATACATATAGTCATTTTTATCAGAGACAATCTCTGTACTCGTCAATTACAGTCACTTTATTGACTATACATCTCAAAAATCTAACTGCCTTGAAATTAGATCCAATAAAGTATTCCACCAGGCTTCATAAAAATGCACACTTGCTCTAAAAATCCAGAATAATGATTGCTTAAGTTGAACAAATGACAACAGTCTCAATCACCTTCTTCCAAAGAGAGCCCCTGCAGCTAGCGATTAAAGCAGACATTATTGAATGTATACACCTCAGACATCAGAATGTAATAAATAAAAAAATAATAATTGGCTACAGTAATTTACCTTCTACCTCTACAGACAGATGTACCCTTCAATTATAGCCACTTGAATGGCTGTGATTATAGATGTTTGCAATCAAATACATGGTTAAATACATAAATAACACACATACATTTATCTTCTAACTCAAGAATCATGGAGAAAACTGAAAAATAATGGTGTACAAAGGACCATGGTCAGGAACAGCTACTGCCTTTATATACAGAAAGTTGCTAGCATAGGGGGGTTGCCAGGATGCTGACAAGATAGCAGCAGAATTCTCCTGCTCTGCTAGTTTATTTCTGACAGGAAATATTACATTTTAACTTATCAGTCTTATTGAAGTAGATTTATAAACCATACATTGCTCTTCAAGATAGCATCACAAAATTTTGTTGATATATAAAGATTTTCCTGTCAACATTTCTATCTGAAAAATGTCTTCACGTACAGCCTGGAAATTAATCATCTGAAAGCAAACCCAAAAGATTCTTTCTTCGAAAGAGAACTTCAGTTGGTTCTTACCAATATTCAGGAA
Organism: Protopterus annectens; assembly: GCF_019279795.1. NCBI lineage: Eukaryota > Metazoa > Chordata > Ceratodontiformes > Protopteridae > Protopterus > Protopterus annectens. Next base: position 422,585,919 of record NC_056749.1, read on the forward strand.
TTATCTTTAAAGATGGACAAAATGGACACAAAACTTGACAATTTTGAAGAAAAATGCTCTAAACAAATGGACCAAATCCATGAAACATTACAGCTGCAGAAAGTACAAATATCTGCCATCAAGCACTCTTTAAATGATGCAGAAGGGAAACTAAATAAAGATGAACATAATATTGAATTTTTATTAAAACAAAATACCATGAACTAAAGAAAATAGATGACCTAGAGAATAGGTCTTGCAGAAACAATATTAGAATATTTGGTTTACCAGAAAAAAAAATACAGGGAAACAACATGGCAAATTTTATGACTTTCTGGCTACCCCAAATTTTAGATCTACCTGAAGCAATGTCCTTTGGTATTGAGAGAACGCATAGGTCTCTGGTCTCAACATCTTCTTCAAAAAAATAATACCACTCTGAGAGCTATCATTGTAAGACTTTTTCCTCATAGGATAAAGAATTAATTCTTAAAACTGCTTGGTCTCCAATTAAAATAGATGACAGAATTATTCGGTTTGACAATGACTATTCCACTTCTGTCATCTATAAATGAAAGTGATTTCTTCCACTAATAAGAGAACTGAAGAAGAAGCAAATTGAGGTTCATTTATAGTTTCCAGCCAGACTACAAATCTTTCATCCTGGTGAAACTAAGATCTTTGAGGACCTAGATGCGGGTTTAACATATTTGAAAATAAATAACATTTTTGAACAAACAGATGATATGGATTGCAAGAGTGTTTTCCTAAAGAGTCAAGCAGAAAGATCAGGGTGGAAGACAAGTGAAAAGAAGAAGAAATTAAAGGATAAATGACTTAAGCATTATTTATTTTTAATATGTAAAGCATTTTCATCTTTTTTTCCTTCCTTTTTGTTATCTTCATATTACAGATGATTTTACAATATTGGACATCTTACTAGGAATAAAAGGAGACTCAGATGTCTTTGAAACAAGGTACATTATCTTATTCATTTCTTTACAATTTCATTTGTTATAAAGTCATCTTCTCTACTCCTTTCTATACCTACTATATTTCATAATGTGATTTATAAAGTAATCTTTATTATAATTTAGATTAATATAACAATAGAGCTATAACTAATATTACTTTTATTTCTCTATTAACATTCTGGTTGTTGTTATCCCATTATAATCCAGGCCTCCTTTTCTTGTAATTATTAAATGTTTAACATATTATATAGTTATCTTCAGCTTGTCAATATAAAAGTAATAATATATATTACAGTTTTGTAGGACATATTTCTCTGAGTAACTACTGTTGAACTCATATTACATCTTTTATTTGTATACTCTCCATTCTTGACCTGCATTCCAGATCTTTGTTTTTCTGGTGAGACTAGTTTATTATTTTAATATATGGATTTTTGTATTCGTACTTAATAGCGTGTTTCTTTGTGTGGTGTGTATGTGTTTGAGCTATTGGGGAATGAATAGCTGTTTGGGATGTGCTTTATAGTGCTTGAGTGTCTTGTTTTCTTTTCTTTTTCTCTTTGAACGTGCAGTGAGTCTTGGTAGTTGACATGCCTGCTTTGTAGGCTGTTCGGTTTGTGGATGGCCACTTAATGTGTTGGTCATGGTGTTTCCTTTCCCCTTGTCTTTTAGCTGCATGCTCTCTTGTTTGTTTTCATTCCCATTGGTGGTTTGTAGTGTGGGAATGGCTTGGTATTGTAATTGTTTGTGGTCGTGATTTGTTTTTGGTTCTTGCCTTTGCTTTGGCATGGAGAGTGGGCCCACTGGTTTAATTTGTTTTAGTCTTCTTTGAACTGTTAGATAAGTGGTGATAGCCAGTGTCATTGTAGTCAAGCTTGTAACTGCTGTTAAGTGGTGATATCCAGTGTCGTTGTAGTCAAGCTTGTAACTGCTGTTAAGTGGTGATATCCAGTGTCGTTGTAGTCAAGCTTGTAACTGCTGTTAAGTGGTGATATCCAGTGTCGTTGTAGTCAAGCTTGTAACTGCTGTTGACAGCTGATTTTTTTAACTTGCTTCTTACGTTTACTTGATTTGATCTTCTCACTGAGACCACACAATCTAATCTGTAAACAGCAATATGTATTTGTGATGCCACCTAGGCCAGAAAACGTTGACCGAATGAGTTGGTACATGAGTAGTTTTCCCAGTTGATGGTGGGGTAGTTGAAATCGTCCATAATTAAGGTATTGGGTTGTACCTTAATATTTTCCAGTATTTTAAGTAATGAAGAGTGGGAATCCTGGGGCATGGTGGGGGATATGTAACAAGCTACAATGTGGAAAGCAGTCTTTCTCCGTGTTCATTGCACTTGGATAATTTTGGATGAATTATGTTGAGCAACAAGCCTGGAGGTGTGGATATCCTTAATGAATATGGACACGCCTCCACCTATAGTTTTTCAGTCCAGGTCAGGTGGCCGAAAGGTGTGGTATGAATTTTAGCCCGGTAATGCAGGGGTGCTCTCTGGAGCCTTGAACCAGGTCTCTGTCACTGCACAGATGTTGATGTTCTCCATTTTAAGGAGTGCCTCGAGTGAGTGCATTTTGAGGTTTAGACTTTCAACATTGAGTAGCATTACCCTCAGAGTTTGCTTGCTTGTATCTGTTACGGTGGTGAATTTAGCATTTGAACCTTGCCTAAAAAAGCCACTATAGGGTTGGCAAGAGTCTTAGCCAGTATCTGGAATCCCAGGGGTGACAGGTGCAGGCCATCTCTGGCAAAGCATCATGGTCTGTCGACCATGTCATCCCAGGCAGACAGATACTGAATTCCCTTAGAATGACAAAAGAAGCTTAGCCACTTGTTGAAGTCAATCATTCTGTCCTTGTACTATGGTATCATTCTGCGTGATGGTAGGATGCTACTCAGGGCTAGAGTCATACCTGCCTGGGCTACAAGATCCGAGAGCTTCTCCGTGTCTCTATTCATGTAGTCCAGGGAGGTACATCTCAGGTCATTCACACCAACATGGACAATGACAGAGTCATATTTGTACTTGTTGTGGAGTGACCTGAGTGGGTGCATTATTTGGTGGATCCTGACATCCAACAAGCAGCTGACAGTAACTTTCTCCTTGTTTAGCCTGGTGAGTGGGAGATCAGTGTGCCTGACTATAGCGTACCCTATGACTAGTGTATTGGATATGTTGTTTTGCCTTATGGGCTTAGGTTGAGTGGCACACTTATTTTGTGGGTTATGTGTCATTTGGGTAGGGCTGGGGGGTAGTGGTTGTCTGCGTTTCAGCTTGGGAGATCTCTGTTGCTTGGGCAGATTTTTATTGAGAGCCTCCGTGACTGTGGGTGTGTGCTTTGTGTTTCTATGTGTGGGTTTTGGTGGGCTGGGTTTTGAAGGACTATGTGTTGAGTGTGGTATGGTGCAGGTGTTAACCTTCTCTTGACTGCCTAGTCCAGTCTTAGCTGGAGAGAGCTTGGCTTCCAGTTTGGCTGTATAAGTGCAACTCTCACAGGTTGTAGTGTAGGGTGGTAAGAGGAGAGGGTTGTTGGTGTACATGAGGCAATTGCTACATTGCCCTAAGATGCCCCGATTCATCAGGTGGACAGGAGAAAACACCAGGAGCTGAACCATGGACATCCCTGGATAGGTGCTTATTAATTTAAGTAATAAGAACTGTTTTCATCTTGACAAGTGAGGAAAGTCGAGTGCTGTAGTTTATTTAGTTCAAAATTGCAGACAATTTGTTGAAGGCAAAATTAAAGTTGTGCACCCAAGCTAAGAAACACTATTCCTAAGTTAATAGATATTCTCTTTCTCCTGGTACAACAGGAAATGTCTGGAAGAGGTCTTTCATCTAAAATATATAAAGTGATTTAAAAAAGAATTAGAATGTAACAAAGAAAGATATTGGAATTATTTTAAACCCACGAACAATAAATCTTTTAACCATGAGGATAAAAAACTTATTTTGTCATCATCAAAATATACTACTAGTTCTGTTAAATGGAGAAATTTTCATGGAAGTTTTTACATAGGTCTTTCTTTACACCACATAGAGCAGAACTAATATACAAAAGTTAGATCATATGTTGGAGATTAAGTTAGACCTTATAGCAGACTGGCAACATATGCTTTTTGATTGTATTATACTTAAGCCATATTGTCCCGGCCCCAAACCACACTGGACATGCAAAGCCATTTGACGACCTTTATTATATATTATCATACATGAACTTCAAACATATAAGCAATATCAATTGCCATCAGCCACAACGATCCTCAGGGCAGCATAACAACTCACCCTGCTCGAACACCTCAGGGCAGCGTACCTGCTCACCCTGAAACTTATTCCGCCAGGGCAGCGTACCTGCTCACCCCCCCCCCCACAAATAATAGGCAGTGTACCTGCTCACCTTCCACCACACAAAACCATTGCCCAAATCAAACCACATCCTTAGAGGGGGAACAGAAGAGGACAATCCTGTCCCTCTTCTCTGCCACCAGCCTGATCCCAGGCTGTTTCCCCTCCTAAACCTTAACCTGCAGCATCTCTTGTAGAAAGAGCTTGAGATGCAAATTAAACAAATCCAAACCAATTTCATTTAGATGAACTCCATTTGTATGATACCAACCTACCTCTCCTTGCCCAAAGTCCCCATGTTCAATGATATGTATCCCCGATTTTCTTAGCTGCCCCTCCAATGTTTGGTTAACAAACCTCCTGGCCCTTTCAATAGCTTTATAACTGCACGTCTGCCTCCAAAACAATCGAGGAATCAACTGCGACCACACAATTTGCATACCCAGGTACCAATCCTGTAGTCTCCACAAATCCTGCAAAATAGTCTCCGCTAAACACTTCTCTTAGTCAAAATACCCAAGTCATTACCTCCCAAATGAATTATTATTATATCAGGTCACCCTATCCGCAATTTAGCCTTCTGAAATTCAAACATTAACCTATCCCAATGCATACCCCTAACCCCATGCCAAAACACAGAACATCCTAAATAAGATAAACCCAAGTTACTTTCATCCTCCCTGATTAAGGCACTCTTCTCTGCCCAGTGGATATACGAATGGCCAAAAATGAGTATACGCTTCCCTAAAAGAAAAAGAAAAATTGTTAATAACCACAAACAGTAGTATCTAAGATAAAAAGGCATTTGAGGACCACCTGTCCGCCCTCTTAATAACCTCAATTGAACTACCTTGTCTAGCCAAATCCGAAGCCCTCCCAATTCTAAAAGAATGAGCTGCAAACTTCTCAGCCGGAAATCCCATGCAACCCAAAATCCTCCTAATTAAACTAATAAACCTACTACTGGAAACTACCCTGCCATCCTTTGAACAAAACACCATCCCCTCTGAACACACCAACCTCCTACTCCTAAATTCTGTAATCCAAGTTACTGGGCAAAGATGAAGGTTCCTGTCCACTTTGAGCACTACCGTACATCCCCTACCCAACTGATCCGTCTTGCTTTTCTGTATTACAATGTTGACATCCCTCTCAGTCACTATAACATCGATTCCAATATCCTGAAAGCGTCAAAATATAACCACATGCATAGAGTGCCCCACATGAAATAATCCAGCGACCTACCATGTAATAATCCTAAACCCTGTAACAAAATCTTCAATGTTCCCCTTGTAATTGGCAACTGTGTATCCCTTCACTCCACCATCACCCCCTCCAACCCTCTCAACATATGTCCTAATGTCCAGGACTTCGTAAAATCTTGCAACACCCCCCCCCAACTTAGCAAAATTGCTAATAGCCGCCAGATCCACTTTAACTGTCTGCAAAGCCTTACCTTTCTCCCAAGCACTAGCCACATTTCTTAACAATAATTCCTCTGACCATACCCTTACCTCTTCCAGCAATCACAAAACAAATTGATTAAAATCAATAAGAGCCCTACTGCCTGCCTTCTTTGTAGAAGAATCCCAGGAATGCTGCACCAGATGCCTGACTATCCTGTCCCAAGCTTCCACATCTCCTCCAGCAATGTTTCCAGCACCTCGACTGCCCCCGGAGCCAACCCTCGAATCTTGCAAAACTGAAAGCAGGACAAACTATCAGCAATATCATTCTTAACACCAGGCACATGTACTGCTGTAAAAGAAAAATTTATTAACAGGCTCTGCAATATCAACTTCTGCAATATCCTCAACAGCAATTCTGCCCTAGCTGTCTTCTTTTGTAACACCTTCATCACAGCTATATTATCCAAATGAAAAACTACCCACTTGTTCCTCAACTGCTCCTTCCACACCACTGAAGCTGCCCATATCGGCATCAGTTCTAAAAATGCGACATCTTGCCTCCATTCCTCATTGCAATCTGGAGGCCATTGCGCTGCAAACCATCTTCCACCAAAGTAATCCCCCATGCTAATACCGCCCACTGCATCCGTAAACAACTAAAGTTCTTCCTGACTCACCCAATCCGATTGCCAAAAAGAAAATCCCATTAAATTGTTGCACAAAACCATCCCATAACTTAAAATCCTCCCCCACTAGCCTGGTCACCCTAACCCAATGATGTTTGCTCCTACCCCCTTTTAGCATATATGCTAACGGCCTGCAAAACGTCCAACCCAGATGTACCGCTTGACAGGCAAAGTTCAGAAGACCCAACAGTTCCATGACTGAACCAACCCGAATCATATTCTTGTCCAACACCCCCCCCGTATCGCTGACTGCAGCCTCTCTATCTTATCCTGAGGTAGACGAAACAATCCCCGTTCCACATCTACCATTAACCCCAGGAACTCCAATGCTCTTGCTGGGCCTTCCATCTTGTGCTGTGCCAAAGGTACACCCAGTTCCTCACACATACTGGTAAATTCTGGCAACCCCTGTTGAGCCCCTACCCTCCCTTCCCCGACTAACAAGAAATCATCCAAATAATGCACCGCCTTCTGCGTTCCCACCCTCTGATTCCAAATCCAGTGTAAAAGGGTACTAAATTTCTCAAACGTCGCACATGCCACGGAACAACCCATCAACATGGCAGTGTCAAAATAGTACTTATCACCTACCTTCATCCCCAACAACAGCCAATCCTCCCTCCTAATGGGCAACAAATGGAAAGCTGATTCAATGTCAACCTTAACCAACCATGACTCCCAAAATTCCCTGATCACCTGCACTGCATCGTCCAAAGAGGCGTAATGCACCCTAACTTCTTCATCCCCAATAAAATCATTCACTGACCTCCCTTCTGGAAATGAAAGATGATGAATCAATCTAATCTCCTCGGGCATTTCTTTGGCATTAAACCCAATGGCGACACCTTGTAGCTAACAAAAGGCAGCGTATCAAATGGACCCCACAAACGCCCTGTCTTACACTCCTTACCTACCAAGTCTTCCAAAATGTCCTCTTTCCCTTGCACTGAACGGAGGTTCTTACAACTCCCCCCCCCACCCCACCATGGACTTAATATGAAATCCCCATTGAAACCCTTGAATGACCTCAGTCTTAAGAACAAAATTAGGACACTGGCAAAGTATATCCTCCAATACCTCCACCTTAATGGGGAAAGGCACCCCTCCCCCTATTGCCTCTAAAGGATCCCATTCCCCTAATTGCCCCTACCTCAAGCTGTCTGTAATCCTTGAAAGGAAAGAAAATCTCCCTCTCGGCCCATACCAGTGTTGTTCCATGCAACAAATCCCTGCTGTCCACAGTAAGCTACAGAATGATTTCCTCCACATCTTGAGCAAGTGTGTGCAAATCTGCACTCAATCCATGAACAAGTACCATTGTTAAATGACCAAAACACCCCATCTGCCTCACCCACGCTCATCCTCCTATTAAACCCACCAAACCTGCCCATCATTGTAGCCAGCCATATATCAGGATGATGCACCTCCCACCGCAGAGACTGGTGAACTGCTTTCCGTTTACAGTACTACTCATCATACCACAACCATGCATTCCCTGGCCTCAAACATTGTGCCTCCTGAATGGTGAGAAAATACCCCAAAAGGGGCAAAGCCAATGCTCCATCCTTCTGCAGCTGCACTGCCATGTAATAAATAAAGCCAACGACCCAGTTGTCCCAAGTCCGGGACCTAAGCTTACCTGTCCTTTTCCTACCCAGCAGTGCTAATGCTGCCAACAAATCCTTACTAGTGTCTGACTCTGCTTCCACTAACCTCTAGACCCCTTCTACATCTAGCAGCTCAAACACATCCACGTAATCACCTTTCCAGATTTTTTTTTTCACCATCCTCGAAATGTGCGGGGTTAAAATAACCCCTCTATTGCCCTGTGCCAGTGCCTGAGTAGCTAGCCAGTCCACTGGCCACAGCCCAAACTCTGATCCTACCTCTGACCCAGTTAAGCTGTCCTTAGAGCCCAGGTCCACTCCAACCATCTGTCCACCTGGCTGCCTGTACCAACCCCCTTTGCAATCTGTCTGACACTGTTTCTCCCCTTTTCATATCCCCATCCAACAAGGCTTCATCAACCACCTGCACCTCACCATCCTCATCATTTAGTTCCCCAACCATTGGTAAATTAATATCATTACCTGCACCTTCACCCTGCGACGTACTGGGAACAGGAGCCACCACTGTAACCGTCTGTTTCTCCACCTGATGCCTTTTCCCCTAGCCTGGAGTCATCACAGGGCGCCATCTCTTTCTGGCTGAAGTGTGCTCTGGCTCGTCTCGGACCTCATCACATCCTGGAATAATTCTTCCGCTTGGGCTACAATAGCCTGCCATTGTTGTCACAATTCTGGTAACTTGGTCATCTGTAAAAAAGAACACAATGTTAATGCTGTTCCACAAACCTGACTACCCTATTCCCCCAACCCCTATAATGTTGTCTTGCCCTGTGCCCCCCACTCTCTACCAACTCCCCTACTTACCTATACTCTGCAGCCTAGTACCACCCCTTGCATAGCTTACCTGCTAGTCATACACTCTCATCAGTAGCTAATGCACTTATACTTCCTTCAAAAATAAAATATCCCCTGTCTAGCATACTCTTCACCCTTCTGCTGCACACCCATTCAGCCACACACTTCCCTACAGCTACCATCCCCTGCCTATCACAACCAGGTGTGTATGGAGAAGAGGAGGGGGAAGGCATGCCCGAAGGCAGGAAGAGAGGAGGAAGGTTAGGAGTGTAGTAGTGAGGGTAGGAACTTTGAATGTTGGCAGTATGACTGGTATAGGGAGAGAGCTAGCTGATATGATGGAGAGAAGGAAGGTTGACATATATATTGTGCGTGCAAGAGACCAGATGGAAGGGAAGTAAGGCCAGGTGTATAGGAGGCAGGTTCAAATTGTTATATCATGGTGAGGATGGCAGGAGAAATGGGGTAGGGGTTATCCTAAAGGAACAGTATGCCAAGAGTGTTTTGGAGGTGAAGAGAGTGTCTGATAGAGTGATGTTTATAAAGCTTGAAATTGATGGAGTAATGATGAATGTTGGTAGTGCATATGCTCCACAAGTTGGGTGTGCGTTGGATGAGAAAGAAAAATTTTGGAGTGAGTTGGGTGAAGTGATGGTGAGTGTACTCAAAGGTGAGAGACTAGTGATTGGAACGGACTTCAATGGGCATGTTGGTGAAGTGAACAGTGGGGATGAGGAAGTGATGGGTAGGTATGGTGTTAAGTAGAGGAATGCAGAAGGTCAGATGACTGTGGATTTTGCAAAAAGGATGGGACATGGCTGTGGTGAATACGTATTTTAAGAAGAGGGAGGAGCATAGGGTGATGTACAAGAGTGGAAGAAGATGCACACAGGTGGATTATATCCTATGTCGGAGGGCCAGTCTGAAGGAGATTGGAGACTGTAAAGTGGTGACAGCGGAAAGTGTAGCTAAGCAGCATAGAAAAGTGGTCTGTAGGATGACGTTGGTGATCAATAAGAAGAGGAGGAGTGTGAAAGCTGTGCCAAGGATTAAATGGTGGAAGTTAAAAAAGGGTGATTGTGAGGTGGAGTTCAGGGAAGAGTTAAGACAGGCACTGGGGAGGCTGTGAAGAGTTACCGAATAGGTGGGTAACTACAACAGAGCTAGTAAGGGAGACTGCTAGAAAGGTGCTTGGTGTGACATCTGGACAGAGGAAGGAGGACAAGGAGACCTGGTGGTGGAATGAGGAAGTACAGGAGAGAATACCGAGGAAGAGGCTGGTGAAGAAGAAGTGGGATTGTCAAAGAGATGAAGAAAGTAGACATGAGTATAAGGAGATGAGGCACATGGCAAAGAGAGTGGTGGCGAAGGATAAGGATAAGGCATATGAAGAGTTGTATGAGAGATTGGACACTAAATAGGGAGAAAAGGACCTGTACTAATTGGCTAGACAGAGGGACAGAGCTGGGAAAGATGGTGATAAAGGATAGTGAGGGAAACGTACTCACAAGTGAGGAGAGTGTGTTGAGTAGATGGAAAGAGTACTCTGAAGGGATGATGAATAAAGAGAATGAGAGAGAGAGAAGGTTGGATGATGTGGGGATAGTGAATCAGGAAGTGAAACAGATTAGCAAGGAGGAAGTAAGGACAGCTATGAAGAGGATGAAGAATGGAAAGGCTGTTGGCCCAGATGACATACCAGTGGAAGCATGGAGGTACTTAGGAGAAATGGCAGTGGAATTTTTAACCAGATTGTTTAATGAAATTTTGGAAAGTCAGGGGATGCCTGAGGAGGGGAGAAAAAGTGTTTTGGTGCCTATCTTTAAGAATAAGGGTGATGTGCAGAGCTGCAGTAACTACAGAGGGATAAAACTGATCAGTCACAGCTTGAAGTTATGGGAAAGAGTAGTGGAAGCTAGGTTAAGAAGGGAGGTGATGATTAGTGATCAGCAGTATGGTTTCATGCCAGGAAAGAGCACTACAGATGCAATGTTTGCTCTGAGTGTGTTGTTGCAGAAATACAGAGAGGGTCAGAAGGAGTTGTATCGTGTCTTTGTGGACTTAGAGAAAGCATATGATAGGGTGCCTAGACAGGAGTTGTGGTATTGTATGAGGAAGTCAGGAGTGGTAGAAAAGTATGTAAGAGTGGTACAGGATATGTAAGATGGTAGTGTGACATTGGTGAGTACTGCGGTGGGAGTGACAGATATGTTTAAAGTGGAGGTGGGATTACATCAAGGATCAGCTCTGAGCCCTTTCTTATTTGCAGTGGTGATGGACAGGTTGACACATGAGATCAGACAGAAGGCCCCGTGGACTATGATGTTTGCAGATGACATTGTGATATGTAGTGAGAGTAGGGACCAGGTTGATGAGACCCTGGAGAGGGGGAGATATGCTTTAGAGAGGAAAGGAATGAAGGTCAGCAGGGCTAAAACAGAATATATGTGTGTATATGAGAAGGAGGGTAGAGGAATAGTGAGGATGCAGGGAGTAGAGTTGGTAAAGGTAGATGACTTTAAGTACTTGGGATTAACAGTTCAGAGTAATGGTGAGTGTGGAAGAGAGGTGAAGAAGAGAGTACAGGCAGGGTTGAATGGGTGGAGAAGAGTGTCAGGAGTGATTTGTGACAGACAGGTACCAGTAAGAGTGAAAGGGAAGGTCTACAAGAGGGTAATGAGACCAGCTATGTTATATGGGTTGAAGACGGTGGCATTGACAAAAAGGCAGGAGTTAGAGCTGGATGTGGCAGAGTTAAAGATGTTAAGATTTGCACTGGGTGTGACTAGGATGGACAGGATTAGGAATCAGTATACTAGAGGGTCAGCTCAGGTTGGACAGTTTGGAGACAAAGCAAGAGAGGCAAGATTGCGTTGGTTTGTACTTGTGCTGAGGAGGGATGCTGGGTTTATCAGGAAAAGGATGCTAAGGATGGAGCTGCCAGGTAAGAGGGAAAACAGGAAGGCCTAAAATAAGGTTTATGGATGTGATGAGAGAGGACATGCAGGTGGTTGGTGTGAAAGAGCATGATGCAGAGGACAGGAAGAAATGGAAACAGATGATCCACTGTGGCGACCCCTAATGGGAACAGCCGAAAGAAGATGATGATGATATATAATGATAATATCCTATCCTCTACCCCCTACATTCAAGCCACACAGATACCAGCACCATTCAACCCCAGAAGCCTGCTACGCTTACCTCTTTCTTCTGGACCGCAAATCCTTATTCCACGAGAGGTAAAGGCCAAAATCTGCATTGTGCATGAGCAAACTGGCACCGAACAGCCAAAAACAAAAGGAGAAACCAAGAAACCACCAGGGAAAGTGAAAGGGAATCCCCACCACTACTGACGTAGAAGGAAGCCAGTGAGGACAACCCCACAAAAGGGACAGCTGCTGTTAACCATGCACGAGAGGGGAAAGGAAGAAAAGAAATAGTGGGACTGGAGAAAAGGCCGCAGAAGCCCACAAACCCACCAGGGAGCATCCAAGGATCAGACGAACACTGAGGCAGGACCAGAATACAACGCTGGACACCCCACTGCCTACCTCGACCACCAGGGAAAAAGCCAAGACCAGAGAAAGCCACCAAAGCCCACAAACCCACCAGGGAGCATCCGCAGATGCCACGGACACCAAAAAGGACTGGATTACAATGCTGGACCCCCTCACAGCCTACCATGACCACCAGGGAACACGCCGAAGACCAGGGAAAGCCACAGAATCACACAAACCTACCAGGGACCACTAGGGATACACCAAACTCGATGACCTAGACAGGACAATAGGGCTGGACGCCCACAGCTGACCATGACCACCAGGGAACACACTGGAGAATGGAGAAAGGTCACACAAGCCCACAAACCCACCAGGGAGAATTAGAGGGACACTGAACCCGATATACCAGACTAGATTACAGTGCTGGACCCCCCACAGCTTACTGCGACCACCAGGGAACACTTTTTTATTTGTTTGTTTTTTTTTTTTTTTGTTTACCGGCCAACCCACATGCTACTATCTGACTGCATGGCCCAACCGGGAAGGAGGAATGATGAGCCTGGCCTACCCACATGGCTACACCCAACCGCATGGCAAAAGCCTAACCCACTGCAACCAGCCCTACCACCCAACTGGAGCCACCACTGGACCACCAGTAAGCACTCAACAACTGCAAAACAACATGAGACACCACAGGACACCAGGAAGCACCTGCCACAACACCCTGCCTACCAGACCCAGAGAATCACACCAATACCCAGGTAAGCCAAGCACCACACTCATACAGACAGTACCAACCAACCATTCACCCACACACACTCTCCTCTCAGTAACCTTTTATGCCAGCAAGCCCAACCTATATTCCCAAACTCCATCCCCAGTTTAAAAATTTCTAACAAAGAACACCAAAGGGAGAAGAGGGAACTAACTCAGTTAAACTAATCCCTTCTCTCCCCACCATCCAAGGCCTACCTGCATCCACAATACCTACAGGTCATCTGGACATAAGCTAGCTGTTACTGCACCAACTCACGCCAAATGTAACTACTTCCCTTAGCTCCCTACACTTAAACCCATCCTGAGTCCCACCCTTCCTTACCTCACTTCCTTAACTACTCCAATCCCCCTTCACTTTCTACATTGCCATGATTCTAGTGATTAGCCAATCCCTTAATCCCTAGTCTAGC